>NW_026136931.1:0-15348 GCF_905237075.1 Dicentrarchus labrax | reverse complement strand
CAGCTTGTGTGAAAAAGCTTGTTTTCTCAGCCTGAGAAGCTCATTCGGCACACTTAGGTGGAAAAACACCAAAGTCCCACAGAATTGCATATGAAACAAGAAAAAGCCAGAATTACATGGGAAACGCAGAAAAGTCACTTTTAATAGTTTTGTGCATTACAGCCAAACTAAGTGACAGAGCCACACCAAACCACTCTATAATGTACAAGTCGCCGCTGTGAGGCTTCCTGAGGTGGAAACTGTAAGATAGGTGCTTCTGGAAGAGAATGGCAGCTTGTGTGAAAAAGCTTGTTTTCTCAGCCTGAGAAGCTCATTCGGCACACTTAGGTGGAAAAACACCAAAGTCCCACAGAATTGCATGTGAAACAAGAAAAAGCCAGAATTACATGGGAAACGCAGAAAAGTCACTTTTAATAGTTTTTTGCATTACAGCCAAACTAAGTGACAGAGCCACACCAAACCACTCTATAATGTACAAGTCGCCGCTGTGAGGCTTCCTGAGGTGGAAACTGGCACATAGGTGCTTCTGGAAGAGAATGGCAGCTTGTGTGAAAAAGCTTGTTTTCTCAGCCTGAGAAGCTCATTCGGCACACTTAGGTGGAAAAACACCAAAGTCCCACAGAATTGCATGTGAAACAAGAAAAAGCCAGAATTACATGGGAAACGCAGAAAAGTCACTTTTAATAGTTTTGTGCATTACAGCCAAACTAAGTGACAGAGCCACACAAAACCACTCTATAATGTACAAGTCGCCGCTGTGAGGCTTCCTGAGGTGGAAACTGGCACATAGGTGCTTCTGGAAGAGAATGGCAGCTTGTGTGAAAAAGCTTGTTTTCTCAGCCTGAGAAGCTCATTCGGCACACTTAGGTGGAAAAACACCAAAGTCCCACAGAATTGCATGTGAAACAAGAAAAAGCCAGAATTACATGGGAAACGTAGAAAAGTCACTTTTAATAGTTTTGTGCATTACAGCCAAACTAAGTGACAGAGCCACACCAAACCACTCTATAATGTACAAGTCGCCGCTGTGAGGCTTCCTGAGGTGGAAACTGTAAGATAGGTGCTTCTGGAAGAGAATGGCAGCTTGTGTGAAAAAGCTTGTTTTCTCAGCCTGAGAAGCTCATTCGGCACACTTAGGTGGAAAAACACCAAAGTCCCACAGAATTGCATGTGAAACAAGAAAAAGCCAGAATTACATGGGAAACGCAGAAAAGTCACTTTTAATAGTTTTTGCATTACAGCCAAACTAAGTGACAGAGCCACACCAAACCACTCTATAATGTACAAGTCGCCGCTGTGAGGCTTCCTGAGGTGGAAACTGGCACATAGGTGCTTCTGGAAGAGAATGGCAGCTTGTGTGAAAAAGCTTGTTTTCTCAGCCTGAGAAGCTCATTCGGCACACTTAGGTGGAAAAACACCAAAGTCCCACAGAATTGCATGTGAAACAAGAAAAAGCCAGAATTACATGGGAAACGCAGAAAAGTCACTTTTAATAGTTTTGTGCATTACAGCCAAACTAAGTGACACAGCCACACAAAACCACTCTATAATGTACAAGTCGCCGCTGTGAGGCTTCCTGAGGTGGAAACTGGCACATAGGTGCTTCTGGAAGAGAATGGCAGCTTGTGTGAAAAAGCTTGTTTTCTCAGCCTGAGAAGCTCATTCGGCACACTTAGGTGGAAAAACACCAAAGTCCCACAGAATTGCATGTGAAACAAGAAAAAGCCAGAATTACATGGGAAACGCAGAAAAGTCACTTTTAATAGTTTTGTGCATTACAGCCAAACTAAGGGACACAGCCACACAAAAACCACTCTATAATGTACAAGTCGCCGCTGTGAGGCTTCCTGAGGTGGAAACTGGCACATAGGTGCTTCTGGAAGAGAATGGCAGCTTGTGTGAAAAAGCTTGTTTTCTCAGCCTGAGAAGCTCATTCGGCACACTTAGGTGGAAAAACACCAAAGTCCCACAGAATTGCATGTGAAACAAGAAAAAGCCAGAATTACATGGGAAATGCAGAAAAGTCACTTTTAATAGTTTTGTGCATTACAGCCAAACTAAGTGACAGAGCCACACCAAACCACTCTATAATGTACAAGTCGCCGCTGTGAGGCTTCCTGAGGTGGAAACTGGCACATAGGTGCTTCTGGAAGAGAATGGCAGCTTGTGTGAAAAAGCTTGTTTTCTGAGCCTGAGAAGCTCATTCGGCACACTTAGGTGGAAAAACACCAAAGTCCCACAGAATTGCATGTGAAACAAGAAAAAGCCAGAACTACATGGGAAACGCAGAAAAGTCACTTTTAATAGTTTTTTGCATTACAGCCAAACTAAGTGACAGAGCCACACCAAACCACTCTATAATGTACAAGTCGCCGCTGTGAGGCTTCCTGAGGTGGAAACTGTAAGATAGGTGCTTCTGGAAGAGAATGGCAGCTTGTATGAAAAAGCTTGTTTTCTCAGCCTGAGAAGCTCATTCGGCACACTTAGGTGGAAAAACACCAAAGTCCCACAGAATTGCATGTGAAACAAGAAAAAGCCAGAATTACATGGGAAACGCAGAAAAGTCACTTTTAATAGTTTTGTGCATTACAGCCAAACTAAGTGACACAGCCACACAAAACCACTCTATAATGTACAAGTCGCCGCTGTGAGGCTTCCTGAGGTGGAAACTGGCACATAGGTGCTTCTGGAAGAGAATGGCAGCTTGTGTGAAAAAGCTTGTTTTCTGAGCCTGAGAAGCTCATTCGGCACACTTAGGTGGAAAAACACCAAAGTCCCACAGAATTGCATGTGAAACAAGAAAAAGCCAGAACTACATGGGAAACGCAGAAAAGTCACTTTTAATAGTTTTTTGCATTACAGCCAAACTAAGTGACAGAGCCACACCAAACCACTCTATAATGTACAAGTCGCCGCTGTGAGGCTTCCTGAGGTGGAAACTGTAAGATAGGTGCTTCTGGAAGAGAATGGCAGCTTGTATGAAAAAGCTTGTTTTCTCAGCCTGAGAAGCTCATTCGGCACACTTAGGTGGAAAAACACCAAAGTCCCACAGAATTGCATGTGAAACAAGAAAAAGCCAGAATTACATGGGAAACGCAGAAAAGTCACTTTTAATAGTTTTGTGCATTACAGCCAAACTAAGTGACACAGCCACACAAAACCACTCTATAATGTACAAGTCGCCGCTGTGAGGCTTCCTGAGGTGGAAACTGGCACATAGGTGCTTCTGGAAGAGAATGGCAGCTTGTGTGAAAAAGCTTGTTTTCTCAGCCTGAGAAGCTCATTCGGCACACTTAGGTGGAAAAACACCAAAGTCCCACAGAATTGCATGTGAAACAAGAAAAAGCCAGAATTACATGGGAAACGCAGAAAAGTCACTTTTAATAGTTTTGTGCATTACAGCCAAACTAAGTGACACAGCCACACAAAACCACTCTATAATGTACAAGTCGCCGCTGTGAGGCTTCCTGAGGTGGAAACTGGCACATAGGTGCTTCTGGAAGAGAATGGCAGCTTGTGTGAAAAAGCTTGTTTTCTCAGCCTGAGAAGCTCATTCAGCACACTTAGGTGGAAAAACACCAAAGTCCCACAGAATTGCATGTGAAACCAGAAAAAGCCAGAATTACATGGGAAATGCAGAAAAGTCACTTTTAATAGTTTTGTGCATTACAGCCAAACTAAGTGACAGAGCCACACCAAACCACTCTATAATGTACAAGTCGCCGCTGTGAGGCTTCCTGATGTGGAAACTGGCACATAGGTGCTTCTGGAAGAGAATGGCAGCTTGTGTGAAAAAGCTTGTTTTCTCAGCCTGAGAAGCTCATTCAGCACACTTAGGTGGAAAAACACCAAAGTCCCACAGAATTGCATGTGAAACAAGAAAAAGCCAGAATTACATGGGAAACGCAGAAAAGTCACTTTTAATAGTTTTGTGCATTACAGCCAAACTAAGTGACAGAGCCACACCAAAGCACTCTATGATGTACAAGTCGCCGCTGTGAGGCTTCCTGAGGTGGAAACTGGCACATAGGTGCTTCTGGAAGAGAATGGCAGCTTGTGTGAAAAAGCTTGTTTTCTCAGCCTGAGAAGCTCATTCAGCACACTTAGGTGGAAAAACACCAAAGTCCCACAGAATTGCATGTGAAACAAGAAGAAGCCAGAATTACATGGGAAACGCAGAAAAGTCACTTTTAATAGTTTTTTGCATTACAGCCAAACTAAGTGACAGAGCCACACCAAACCACTCTATAATGTACAAGTCGCCGCTGTGAGGCTTCCTGAGGTGGAAACTGGCACATAGGTGCTTCTGGAAGAGAATGGCAGCTTGTGTGAAAAAGCTTGTTTTCTCAGCCTGAGAAGCTCATTCAGCACACTTAGGTGGAAAAACACCAAAGTCCCACAGAATTGCATGTGAAACAAGAAAAAGCCAGAATTACATGGGAAACGCAGAAAAGTCACTTTTAATAGTTTTGTGCATTACAGCCAAACTAAGTGACAGAGCCACACCAAACAGCTCTATAATGTACAAGTCGCCGCTGTGAGGCTTCCTGAGGTGGAAACTGTAAGATAGGTGCTTCTGGAAGAGAATGGCAGCTTGTGTGAAAAAGCTTGTTTTCTCAGCCTGAGAAGCTCATTCGGCACACTTAGGTGGAAAAACACCAAAGTCCCACAGAATTGCATGTGAAACAAGAAAAAGCCAGAATTACATGGGAAACGCAGAAAAGTCACTTTTAATAGTTTTGTGCATTACAGCCAAACTAAGGGACACAGCCACACAAAACCACTCTATAATGTACAAGTCGCCGCTGTGAGGCTTCCTGAGGTGGAAACTGGCACATAGGTGCTTCTGGAAGAGAATGGCAGCTTGTGTGAAAAAGCTTGTTTTCTCAGCCTGAGAAGCTCATTCGGCACACTTAGGTGGAAAAACACCAAAGTCCCACAGAATTGCATGTGAAACAAGAAAAAGCCAGAATTACATGGGAAACGCAGAAAAGTCACTTTTAATAGTTTTTTGCATTACAGCCAAACTAAGTGACAGAGCCACACCAAACCACTCTATAATGTACAAGTCGCCGCTGTGAGGCTTCCTGAGGTGGAAACTGGCAGATAGGTGCTTCTGGAAGAGAATGGCAGCTTGTGTGAAAAAGCTTGTTTTCTCAGCCTGAGAAGCTCATTCAGCACACTTAGGTGGAAAAACACCAAAGTCCCACAGAATTGCATGTGAAACAAGAAAAAGCCAGAATTACATGGGAAACGCAGAAAAGTCACTTTTAATAGTTTTGTGCATTACAGCCAAACTAAGTGACACAGCCACACAAAACCACTCTATAATGTACAAGTCGCCGCTGTGAGGCTTCCTGAGGTGGAAACTGGCACATAGGTGCTTCTGGAAGAGAATGGCAGCTTGTGTGAAAAAGCTTGTTTTCTCAGCCTGAGAAGCTCATTCAGCACACTTAGGTGGAAAAACACCAAAGTCCCACAGAATTGCATGTGAAACCAGAAAAAGCCAGAATTACATGGGAAATGCAGAAAAGTCACTTTTAATAGTTTTGTGCATTACAGCCAAACTAAGTGACAGAGCCACACCAAACCACTCTATAATGTACAAGTCGCCGCTGTGAGGCTTCCTGAGGTGGAAACTGGCACATAGGTGCTTCTGGAAGAGAATGGCAGCTTGTGTGAAAAAGCTTGTTTTCTCAGCCTGAGAAGCTCATTCGGCACACTTAGGTGGAAAAACACCAAAGTCCCACAGAATTGCATGTGAAACAAGAAAAAGCCAGAACTACATGGGAAACGCAGAAAAGTCACTTTTAATAGTTTTTTGCATTACAGCCAAACTAAGTGACAGAGCCACACCAAACCACTCTATAATGTACAAGTCGCCGCTGTGAGGCTTCCTGAGGTGGAAACTGTAAGATAGGTGCTTCTGGAAGAGAATGGCAGCTTGTGTGAAAAAGCTTGTTTTCTCAGCCTGAGAAGCTCATTCGGCACACTTAGGTGGAAAAACACCAAAGTCCCACAGAATTGCATGTGAAACAAGAAAAAGCCAGAATTACATGGGAAACGCAGAAAAGTCACTTTTAATAGTTTTGTGCATTACAGCCAAACTAAGTGACACAGCCACACAAAACCACTCTATAATGTACAAGTCGCCGCTGTGAGGCTTCCTGAGGTGGAAACTGGAACATAGGTGCTTCTGGAAGAGAATGGCAGCTTGTGTGAAAAAGCTTGTTTTCTCAGCCTGAGAAGCTCATTCGGCACACTTAGGTGGAAAAACACCAAAGTCCCACAGAATTGCATGTGAAACAAGAAAAAGCCAGAATTACATGGGAAACGCAGAAAAGTCACTTTTAATAGTTTTTTGCATTACAGCCAAACTAAGTGACAGAGCCACACCAAACCACTCTATAATGTACAAGTCGCCGCTGTGAGGCTTCCTGAGGTGGAAACTGGCAATAGGTGCTTCTGGAAGAGAATGGCAGCTTGTGTGAAAAAGCTTGTTTTCTCAGCCTGAGAAGCTCATTCGGCACACTTAGGTGGAAAAACACCAAAGTCCCACAGAATTGCATGTGAAACAAGAAAAAGCCAGAATTACATGGGAAACGCAGAAAAGTCACTTTTAATAGTTTTGTGCATTACAGCCAAACTAAGTGACACAGCCACACAAAACCACTCTATAATGTACAAGTCACCGCTGTGAAGCTTCCTGAGGTGGAAACTGGCAGATAGGTGCTTCTGGAAGAGAATGGCAGCTTGTGTGAAAAAGCTTGTTTTCTCAGCCTGAGAAGCTCATTCAGCACACTTAGGTGGAAAAACACCAAAGTCCCACAGAATTGCATGTGAAACCAGAAAAAGCCAGAATTACATGGGAAATGCAGAAAAGTCACTTTTAATAGTTTTGTGCATTACAGCCAAACTAAGTGACAGAGCCACACCAAACCACTCTATAATGTACAAGTCGCCGCTGTGAGGCTTCCTGAGGTGGAAACTGGCACATAGGTGCTTCTGGAAGAGAATGGCAGCTTGTGTGAAAAAGCTTGTTTTCTGAGCCTGAGAAGCTCATTCGGCACACTTAGGTGGAAAAACACCAAAGTCCCACAGAATTGCATGTGAAACAAGAAAAAGCCAGAATTACATGGGAAACGCAGAAAAGTCACTTTTAATAGTTTTGTGCATTACAGCCAAACTAAGTGACAGAGCCACACCAAACCACTCTATAATGTACAAGTCGCCGCTGTGAGGCTTCCTGAGGTGGAAACTGTAAGATAGGTGCTTCTGGAAGAGAATGGCAGCTTGTGTGAAAAAGCTTGTTTTCTCAGCCTGAGAAGCTCATTCGGCACACTTAGGTGGAAAAACACCAAAGTCCCACAGAATTGCATGTGAAACAAGAAAAAGCCAGAATTACATGGGAAACGCAGAAAAGTCACTTTTAATAGTTTTTTGCATTACAGCCAAACTAAGTGACAGAGCCACACCAAACCACTCTATAATGTACAAGTCGCCGCTGTGAGGCTTCCTGAGGTGGAAACTGGCACATAGGTGCTTCTGGAAGAGAATGGCAGCTTGTGTGAAAAAGCTTGTTTTCTCAGCCTGAGAAGCTCATTCGGCACACTTAGGTGGAAAAACACCAAAGTCCCACAGAATTGCATGTGAAACAAGAAAAAGCCAGTATTACATGGGAAACGCAGAAAAGTCACTTTTAATAGTTTTGTGCATTACAGCCAAACTAAGTGACAGAGCCACACAAAACCACTCTATAATGTACAAGTCGCCGCTGTGAGGCTTCCTGAGGTGGAAACTGGCACATAGGTGCTTCTGGAAGAGAATGGCAGCTTGTGTGAAAAAGCTTGTTTTCTCAGCCTGAGAAGCTCATTCGGCACACTTAGGTGGAAAAACACCAAAGTCCCACAGAATTGCATGTGAAACAAGAAAAAGCCAGAATTACATGGGAAACGCAGAAAAGTCACTTTTAATAGTTTTGTGCATTACAGCCAAACTAAGTGACAGAGCCACACCAAACCACTCTATAATGTACAAGTCGCCGCTGTGAGGCTTCCTGAGGTGGAAACTGGCACATAGGTGCTTCTGGAAGAGAATGGCAGCTTGTGTGAAAAAGCTTGTTTTCTCAGCCTGAGAAGCTCATTCGGCACACTTAGGTGGAAAAACACCAAAGTCCCACAGAATTGCATGTGAAACAAGAAAAAGCCAGAATTACATGGGAAACGCAGAAAAGTCACTTTTAATAGTTTTGTGCATTACAGCCAAACTAAGTGACACAGCCACACAAAACCACTCTATAATGTACAAGTCGCCGCTGTGAGGCTTCCTGAGGTGGAAACTGGCACATAGGTGCTTCTGGAAGAGAATGGCAGCTTGTGTGAAAAAGCTTGTTTTCTCAGCCTGAGAAGCTCATTCGGCACACTTAGGTGGAAAAACACCAAAGTCCCACAGAATTGCATGTGAAACAAGAAAAAGCCAGAATTACATGGGAAACGCAGAAAAGTCACTTTTAATAGTTTTGTGCATTACAGCCAAACTAAGGGACACAGCCACACAAAACCACTCTATAATGTACAAGTCGCCGCTGTGAGGCTTCCTGAGGTGGAAACTGGCACATAGGTGCTTCTGGAAGAGAATGGCAGCTTGTGTGAAAAAGCTTGTTTTCTCAGCCTGAGAAGCTCATTCGGCACACTTAGGTGGAAAAACACCAAAGTCCCACAGAATTGCATGTGAAACAAGAAAAAGCCAGAATTACATGGGAAATGCAGAAAAGTCACTTTTAATAGTTTTGTGCATTACAGCCAAACTAAGTGACAGAGCCACACCAAACCACTCTATAATGTACAAGTCGCCGCTGTGAGGCTTCCTGAGGTGGAAACTGGCACATAGGTGCTTCTGGAAGAGAATGGCAGCTTGTGTGAAAAAGCTTGTTTTCTCAGCCTGAGAAGCTCATTCGGCACACTTAGGTGGAAAAACACCAAAGTCCCACAGAATTGCATGTGAAACCAGAAAAAGCCAGAATTACATGGGAAACGCAGAAAAGTCACTTTTAATAGTTTTGTGCATTACAGCCAAACTAAGTGACAGAGCCACACCAAACCACTCTATAATGTACAAGTCGCCGCTGTGAGGCTTCCTGAGGTGGAAACTGGCACATAGGTGCTTCTGGAAGAGAATGGCAGCTTGTGTGAAAAAGCTTGTTTTCTCAGCCTGAGAAGCTCATTCAGCACACTTAGGTGGAAAAACACCAAAGTCCCACAGAATTGCATGTGAAACAAGAAAAAGCCAGAATTACATGGGAAACGCAGAAAAGTCACTTTTAATAGTTTTGTGCATTACAGCCAAACTAAGGGACACAGCCACACAAAACCACTCTATAATGTACAAGTCGCCGCTGTGAGGCTTCCTGAGGTGGAAACTGGCACATAGGTGCTTCTGGAAGAGAATGGCAGCTTGTGTGAAAAAGCTTGTTTTCTCAGCCTGAGAAGCTCATTCGGCACACTTAGGTGGAAAAACACCAAAGTCCCACAGAATTGCATGTGAAACAAGAAAAAGCCAGAATTACATGGGAAATGCAGAAAAGTCACTTTTAATAGTTTTGTGCATTACAGCCAAACTAAGGGACACAGCCACACAAAACCACTCTATAATGTACAAGTCGCCGCTGTGAGGCTTCCTGAGGTGGAAACTGGCACATAGGTGCTTCTGGAAGAGAATGGCAGCTTGTGTGAAAAAGCTTGTTTTCTCAGCCTGAGAAGCTCATTCGGCACACTTAGGTGGAAAAACACCAAAGTCCCACAGAATTGCATGTGAAACCAGAAAAAGCCAGAATTACATGGGAAACGCAGAAAAGTCACTTTTAATAGTTTTGTGCATTACAGCCAAACTAAGTGACAGAGCCACACCAAACCACTCTATAATGTACAAGTCGCCGCTGTGAGGCTTCCTGAGGTGGAAACTGGCACATAGGTGCTTCTGGAAGAGAATGGCAGCTTGTGTGAAAAAGCTTGTTTTCTCAGCCTGAGAAGCTCATTCAGCACACTTAGGTGGAAAAACACCAAAGTCCCACAGAATTGCATGTGAAACAAGAAAAAGCCAGAATTACATGGGAAACGCAGAAAAGTCACTTTTAATAGTTTTGTGCATTACAGCCAAACTAAGTGACAGAGCCACACCAAACCACTCTATAATGTACAAGTCGCCGCTGTGAGGCTTCCTGAGGTAGAAACTGGCACATAGGTGCTTCTGGAAGAGAATGGCAGCTTGTGTGAAAAAGCTTGTTTTCTCAGCCTGAGAAGCTCATTCAGCACACTTAGGTGGAAAGACACCAAAGTCCCACAGAATTGCATGTGAAACAAGAAAAAGCCAGAATTACATGGGAAATGCAGAAAAGTCACTTTTAATAGTTTTGTGCATTACAGCCAAACTAAGTGACAGAGCCACACCAAACCACTCTATAATGTACAAGTCGCCGCTGTGAGGCTTCCTGAGGTGGAAACTGGCACATAGGTGCTTCTGGAAGAGAATGGCAGCTTGTGTGAAAAAGCTTGTTTTCTCAGCCTGAGAAGCTCATTCAGCACACTTAGGTGGAAAAACACCAAAGTCCCACAGAATTGCATGTGAAACAAGAAAAAGCCAGAATTACATGGGAAACGCAGAAAAGTCACTTTTAATAGTTTTGTGCATTACAGCCAAACTAAGTGACAGAGCCACACCAAACAGCTCTATAATGTACAAGTCGCCGCTGTGAGGCTTCCTGAGGTGGAAACTGTAAGATAGGTGCTTCTGGAAGAGAATGGCAGCTTGTGTGAAAAAGCTTGTTTTCTCAGCCTGAGAAGCTCATTCGGCACACTTAGGTGGAAAAACACCAAAGTCCCACAGAATTGCATGTGAAACAAGAAAAAGCCAGAATTACATGGGAAACGCAGAAAAGTCACTTTTAATAGTTTTGTGCATTACAGCCAAACTAAGGGACACAGCCACACAAAACCACTCTATAATGTACAAGTCGCCGCTGTGAGGCTTCCTGAGGTGGAAACTGGCACATAGGTGCTTCTGGAAGAGAATGGCAGCTTGTGTGAAAAAGCTTGTTTTCTCAGCCTGAGAAGCTCATTCGGCACACTTAGGTGGAAAAACACCAAAGTCCCACAGAATTGCATGTGAAACAAGAAAAAGCCAGAATTACATGGGAAACGCAGAAAAGTCACTTTTAATAGTATTGTGCATTACAGCCAAACTAAGTGACACAGCCACACAAAACCACTCTATAATGTACAAGTCGCCGCTGTGAGGCTTCCTGAGGTGGAAACTGGCACATAGGTGCTTCTGGAAGAGAATGGCAGCTTGTGTGAAAAAGCTTGTTTTCTCAGCCTGAGAAGCTCATTCAGCACACTTAGGTGGAAAAACACCAAAGTCCCACAGAATTGCATGTGAAACCAGAAAAAGCCAGAATTACATGGGAAATGCAGAAAAGTCACTTTTAATAGTTTTGTGCATTACAGCCAAACTAAGTGACAGAGCCACACCAAACCACTCTATAATGTACAAGTCGCCGCTGTGAGGCTTCCTGAGGTGGAAACTGGCACATAGGTGCTTCTGGAAGAGAATGGCAGCTTGTGTGAAAAAGCTTGTTTTCTCAGCCTGAGAAGCTCATTCGGCACACTTAGGTGGAAAAACACCAAAGTCCCACAGAATTGCATGTGAAACAAGAAAAAGCCAGAACTACATGGGAAACGCAGAAAAGTCACTTTTAATAGTTTTTTGCATCACAGCCAAACTAAGTGACAGAGCCACACCAAACCACTCTATAATGTACAAGTCGCCGCTGTGAGGCTTCCTGAGGTGGAAACTGGCACATAGGTGCTTCTGGAAGAGAATGGCAGCTTGTGTGAAAAAGCTTGTTTTCTCAGCCTGAGAAGCTCATTCAGCACACTTAGGTGGAAAAACACCAAAGTCCCACAGAATTGCATGTGAAACAAGAAAAAGCCAGAATTACATGGGAAACGCAGAAAAGTCACTTTTAATAGTTTTTTGCATTACAGCCAAACTAAGTGACAGAGCCACACCAAACCACTCTATAATGTACAAGTCGCCGCTGTGAGGCTTCCTGAGGTGGAAACTGGCACATAGGTGCTTCTGGAAGAGAATGGCAGCTTGTGTGAAAAAGCTTGTTTTCTCAGCCTGAGAAGCTCATTCGGCACACTTAGGTGGAAAAACACCAAAGTCCCACAGAATTGCATGTGAAACAAGAAAAAGCCAGAATTACATGGGAAACGCAGAAATGTCACTTTTAATAGTTTTGTGCATTACAGCCAAACTAAGTGACAGAGCCACACCAAACCACTCTATAATGTACAAGTCGCCGCTGTGAGGCTTCCTGAGGTGGAAACTGGCACATAGGTGCTTCTGGAAGAGAATGGCAGCTTGTGTGAAAAAGCTTGTTTTCTCAGCCTGAGAAGCTCATTCAGCACACTTAGGTGGAAAAACACCAAAGTCCCACAGAATTGCATGTGAAACAAGAAAAAGCCAGAATTACATGGGAAACGCAGAAAAGTCACTTTTAATAGTTTTGTGCATTACAGCCAAACTAAGTGACAGAGCCACACCAAACAGCTCTATAATGTACAAGTCGCCGCTGTGAGGCTTCCTGAGGTGGAAACTGTAAGATAGGTGCTTCTGGAAGAGAATGGCAGCTTGTGTGAAAAAGCTTGTTTTCTCAGCCTGAGAAGCTCATTCGGCACACTTAGGTGGAAAAACACCAAAGTCCCACAGAATTGCATGTGAAACAAGAAAAAGCCAGAATTACATGGGAAACGCAGAAAAGTCACTTTTAATAGTTTTGTGCATTACAGCCAAACTAAGTGACACAGCCACACAAAACCACTCTATAATGTACAAGTCGCCGCTGTGAGGCTTCCTGAGGTGGAAACTGGAACATAGGTGCTTCTGGAAGAGAATGGCAGCTTGTGTGAAAAAGCTTGTTTTCTCAGCCTGAGAAGCTCATTCGGCACACTTAGGTGGAAAAACACCAAAGTCCCACAGAATTGCATGTGAAACAAGAAAAAGCCAGAATTACATGGGAAACGCAGAAAAGTCACTTTTAATAGTTTTTTGCATTACAGCCAAACTAAGTGACAGAGCCACACCAAACCACTCTATAATGTACAAGTCGCCGCTGTGAGGCTTCCTGAGGTGGAAACTGGCACATAGGTGCTTCTGGAAGAGAATGGCAGCTTGTGTGAAAAAGCTTGTTTTCTCAGCCTGAGAAGCTCATTCGGCACACTTAGGTGGAAAAACACCAAAGTCCCACAGAATTGCATGTGAAACAAGAAAAAGCCAGAATTACATGGGAAACGCAGAAAAGTCACTTTTAATAGTTTTGTGCATTACAGCCAAACTAAGTGACACAGCCACACAAAACCACTCTATAATGTACAAGTCACCGCTGTGAAGCTTCCTGAGGTGGAAACTGGCAGATAGGTGCTTCTGGAAGAGAATGGCAGCTTGTGTGAAAAAGCTTGTTTTCTCAGCCTGAGAAGCTCATTCAGCACACTTAGGTGGAAAAACACCAAAGTCCCACAGAATTGCATGTGAAACCAGAAAAAGCCAGAATTACATGGGAAATGCAGAAAAGTCACTTTTAATAGTTTTGTGCATTACAGCCAAACTAAGTGACAGAGCCACACCAAACCACTCTATAATGTACAAGTCGCCGCTGTGAGGCTTCCTGAGGTGGAAACTGGCACATAGGTGCTTCTGGAAGAGAATGGCAGCTTGTGTGAAAAAGCTTGTTTTCTGAGCCTGAGAAGCTCATTCGGCACACTTAGGTGGAAAAACACCAAAGTCCCACAGAATTGCATGTGAAACAAGAAAAAGCCAGAATTACATGGGAAACGCAGAAAAGTCACTTTTAATAGTTTTGTGCATTACAGCCAAACTAAGTGACAGAGCCACACCAAACCACTCTATAATGTACAAGTCGCCGCTGTGAGGCTTCCTGAGGTGGAAACTGTAAGATAGGTGCTTCTGGAAGAGAATGGCAGCTTGTGTGAAAAAGCTTGTTTTCTCAGCCTGAGAAGCTCATTCGGCACACTTAGGTGGAAAAACACCAAAGTCCCACAGAATTGCATGTGAAACAAGAAAAAGCCAGAATTACATGGGAAACGCAGAAAAGTCACTTTTAATAGTTTTTTGCATTACAGCCAAACTAAGTGACAGAGCCACACCAAACCACTCTATAATGTACAAGTCGCCGCTGTGAGGCTTCCTGAGGTGGAAACTGGCACATAGGTGCTTCTGGAAGAGAATGGCAGCTTGTGTGAAAAAGCTTGTTTTCTCAGCCTGAGAAGCTCATTCGGCACACTTAGGTGGAAAAACACCAAAGTCCCACAGAATTGCATGTGAAACAAGAAAAAGCCAGAATTACATGGGAAACGCAGAAAAGTCACTTTTAATAGTTTTGTGCATTACAGCCAAACTAAGTGACAGAGCCACACAAAACCACTCTATAATGTACAAGTCGCCGCTGTGAGGCTTCCTGAGGTGGAAACTGGCACATAGGTGCTTCTGGAAGAGAATGGCAGCTTGTGTGAAAAAGCTTGTTTTCTCAGCCTGAGAAGCTCATTCGGCACACTTAGGTGGAAAAACACCAAAGTCCCACAGAATTGCATGTGAAACAAGAAAAAGCCAGAATTACATGGGAAACGCAGAAAAGTCACTTTTAATAGTTTTGTGCATTACAGCCAAACTAAGTGACAGAGCCACACCAAACCACTCTATAATGTACAAGTCGCCGCTGTGAGGCTTCCTGAGGTGGAAACTGTAAGATAGGTGCTTCTGGAAGAGAATGGCAGCTTGTGTGAAAAAGCTTGTTTTCTCAGCCTGAGAAGCTCATTCGGCACACTTAGGTGGAAAAACACCAAAGTCCCACAGAATTGCATGTGAAACAAGAAAAAGCCAGAATTACATGGGAAACGCAGAAAAGTCACTTTTAATAGTTTTTTGCATTACAGCCAAACTAAGTGACAGAGCCACACCAAACCACTCTATAATGTACAAGTCGCCGCTGTGAGGCTTCCTGAGGTGGAAACTGGCACATAGGTGCTTCTGGAAGAGAATGGCAGCTTGTGTGAAAAAGCTTGTTTTCTCAGCCTGAGAAGCTCATTCGGCACACTTAGGTGGAAAAACACCAAAGTCCCACAGAATTGCATGTGAAACAAGAAAAAGCCAGAATTACATGGGAAACGCAGAAAAGTCACTTTTAATAGTTTTTTGCATTACAGCCAAACTAAGTGACAGAGCCACACCAAACCACTCTATAATGTACAAGTCGCCGCTGTGAGGCTTCCT
>NW_026136930.1:0-115037 GCF_905237075.1 Dicentrarchus labrax | reverse complement strand
GTGTGTCCTCAGTGAAGTGTATCAGTCTCTGCAGTAGCTTCCAGCTGCAGCAGTCAGTTCAGTTTCTGTTCAGTCTGACTGAGGGAGGTTTTTGTACGACGCTTTTTCACTGTGTGAACAACCACTGACTGCTGATGTAATGAGCACTCTGACAGTAGTAAACTGCTGCATCTTCAGTCTGGACTCCACTGATTGTCAGA
Source organism: Dicentrarchus labrax (assembly GCF_905237075.1). Classification (NCBI taxonomy): domain Eukaryota; kingdom Metazoa; phylum Chordata; class Actinopteri; family Moronidae; genus Dicentrarchus; species Dicentrarchus labrax. The sequence goes on along the minus strand of NW_026136930.1, from coordinate 114,837 downwards.
GTGAAGTCAGAGTTTGCTCCACTGCCTGTAAAACGACCTGGAATTCCTGACAATCGCTGATTAGCATACTTAATAAGCAGTTTAGGAGCTTCTCCATCTCTCTGTTGGTACCAGTGTAAATAGCTCCCACCATAAACCTTCTGACTGGTCCTACATGTGATGGTGACGGAGCGTCCCAGAGCAGAGCTCACTGCTCCAGACTGAGTCACTGTGACCTGGCCTCTGGACTCTGAGGATACAGAGACAAAAACATAAAGCAGCGTCATGGTTTTGTGGGCTTCATTTCAGAGGGACGGATGTTCATAGAGGAGAGGAGTTTGATTCTCTGGACTTTACCTGTGAAGCAGCAGCAGAGGAGAGTCCAGATGAGGACGGAGATCAAAGTCATGTTTTTGATGAGGAGGATTTCTGTGTCTTCTGTTGTCATGAAGGACAGCTGTCAGTCATCCAGTGTTCAACTCTCAGGACTATAAACTCTCCCAGAGCACTGGAGCATGGTGCTGCTGATGCAAAGTGGCTCTCTATGGAAATGCTCTGACTGACTCCAACAGGGACTTGGATTCCTCTCATGATGCTGTTTATCAATGGATCAATCACTTTATCAGAGTATTGATTAGGAATGTGTCAGTGCTCATTTGTATAAGGCTTTGGTTTCAGTCTGATGGACACATTTTCTTCCAGAATATTTAGTGAATTCCCCCTAATTCACTACCACACAGATCAACATCACTGTGGGACACATTTAAACAAATATATTATCTTTTATTTCTTTTATTTTCATCATTATCTACAATAAACATATGTTTATGATCATTATTTACATTTGTCATTATTTATTGGAGAGGTGTTCTTTTGATATATCTTATTTTATTGTTTTAATTTAACATTAATTAATTAATAAAGATTATTTCACAAAAAACATTAAATACATATTCATAGTTAATTTTTTAGACACTTTAACCAGTTATTAGATAAACTGGGTAAACTGGGAATGTGTTTGCTGAGTTTGTTTGTGTCAAAGTCAGAGAGCCGTGTCTCTCTACAGTGAGAGGTTTTTGTACGGCGGCTCAATGAGTTTGTATCACTGTGGTACACGTTCGGTGGAGGAACCAGACTGGAAGTTAACTGTAAGTACATTTAATTCCTTTAACGACAAATAATTTGTATGTATTCTGTTTAAATCTCATAGCTGTTGACCTTCATGGAATGTTTTGTGTAATATTTGAAATCTAATGTCTTTCTAGCAATTCATAAAGGCTTCAGAGTGTCATTAACCAGACTACAATCCACTCCAATTGATAATGTTTTGCATTAAAGCTTTAATTTTCTACATTCTTATCAGTTAATTGTAGAAAACTACTCAGCAATACTCTGTAAGGAGAGAAAGTCTTTAAGTTTAAGTTTTACTGTTTAGGATCAAGAACTCTGCTAATAGTTTTGGTTCAGTGTTTAATGTGTATGGGTAATACTCAATCTTACTCTCAGAGTAACAATATTAAAGCCATTCCACATATTTTATTATGAGAATGTTATGAGTTTGAAGTAGTTCAGTAGTTAACAATATTCACTTTGAATGTTTCTGACTGTTCAATGATGATTCCTGCTTACATGAAGAGAACAAACACATATCATCATTTATCAGGTTTTAGCTTGACACAAGAAATATTTGAGATGGTTAAAACAATAACAGTGTCACAATCTTCATCTCATGTTTAACAATGAATCTTTGACTTTTTACTTTATTATTTAAAAACTATACACTGGACTAAAAGTGAGCCAGTTTTAACGTTTTATCTTTAGTACTGAAACCTGTCTGTTGTCATGGTTCAGCAGTGATGCTTGCCTGTTGCCATGGTTACTGAGCTCAGAGAGGGAACTGAAACGTTTAAGACCAGTTTCATTCAGTCTGAAGAAGACCATCAGAACTAGAAGCCTCCTCTGCTGCAACCAACAGGATGGAGTTCAGTTTACCTCATATAAACTTTATTAATCTCTCTCTCTGCAGTGGGTCGAGTCGTCCCCACCCTGACGGTGCTGCCCCCCTCCAGTGAGGAGCTGCAGCAGGGGAAGGCCACGCTCATGTGTCTGGCCAACAAGGGCTTCCCCTCAGACTGGAGTCTGTCCTGGAAGGTGGACGGCAGCAGCAGCAGCAGCAGCATCAGCTGGGAGGAGAGCAGGAGCCCCGGGGTGCTGAAGGACGGCCACTACAGCTGGAGCAGCACCCTGAGGCTCTCTGCAGACCACTGGAGGAAGGTGGGCTCTGTGACCTGTGAGGCCACCCAGGGCTCCCAGACTCCGCTCTCAGAGACACTGAGGAGAGACCAGTGTTCCCAGTTCTGACCTGACTCACTGGGACTCTGATACTGGTTTTACTCTGCTACTGCTCTCTGCCTTTTTCTTTTTCTCATTACATATTTGAACAATAATGTGTTTTCAGCTCAATAATATTCCTATGAGACAGTACAACTTCACCAAAGGACTCGACATGAAAAGTCAGCAGAATTAACACATTGTCATCTTTCACTGCTTCCTGTAATACTGATGTTCCATTAAAGAATAAAAATATATTCATCCGATTTAATTTGTCCGTTTATCATTAAATACTGTATATTCATATTTGTATATATTGCTGTGTAAAACAGTGGATCCTTTTATTCCAAACACACTGAGTTGTCTCAGGGTCAGATAGTTGGATCTTAACATATCAGGTGATGATGTAAGAAATATTTCTCAGTGTCCTACTCTGTACTGAACTGTGCTGTATCACATCATTTTTTTGATGATTTAATCAACAAGAGGAGATTCAAATTGTTTTGAGATTCATAAACTTTGTTAACAATAAAATTCAATTTATAAAAACAGTTAATTTTATTCTCTTTAGAGCAGAAATTATTTCATAATTTTCTGCTATGAGTTTGACAAAAGTAACTTTGTTTTTTTCAAAGCAAATGTGGAAAATATAAATATAAATGTTGTCATTCCTAAACATTTGTAAGTTTTTTTTTATTGAATCACTGAGTATATGTTTTTATGTTACAGCGACAATAATGTTTAAGAGCTAAAATTATGCAGCTGTCATGCTGACTTTCAATAACAAAAAATATTTAACATAAATATGAAAAATATATTCTTGCTGAAAGTGTTATTGTGGTGTTAGTTAAACAATTTATGTTAATCCATCATGTAGTGTTTTAATGTCTGTGCAGCTGTTGATTCAGATCAGTTCCTCTCCAGCTGAGGGAGTTTTTTGTACGACGTTGTATCACTGTGTGAACACATCCTGACTGCTGATTTCATGATAACTCTGACAGTAGTAAACTGCTGCATCTTCAGTCTGGACTCCACTGATGGTCAGAGTGAAGTCAGAGTTTGATCCACTGCCTGTAAAACGACCTGGAATCCCTGATGCTCGAGTGCTAGCAGCATAAATGAGCAGTTTAGGAGTTTCTCCATCTCTCTGTTGGTACCAGGCTAACTCATCCCCACCATAAACTGTCTGCCCCCGTCGCCAAGTGCTTGCTCATGGTGGTACTGTTGGGTCTCTGTAAATGTTGTAATGTTATAAGGAGTTCGGTCTAGACCTTCTCTATTTGAAAGTGTCCTGAGATAACTTCTGTTATGAATTGGCGCTATACAAATTGAATTGATTAATCATATATTTGCATATCAGGTGGTTGCTGGGTTTAGACTATCTATATCTTTGCTATGGGAAATGTTCCTGCATAATACTTTGCCAAGTAGTATATTCCCTCATGGCTTGAGGTGCTCATCATGAATAGCCACACGGCAAAACCCACACATAGCAGTCCACTAGATAGTGTATTCCACTGGGGCCAAGATGCTTCAGGAGATTGATTCACTGATGGCGTCAGACTCCTTTTTTGGGGGTTAAGGTATTTGTGCATCACTCCCCAATATCTCTATGTGAACATATCCGCGGGGAGTGATGAGGTCGGAGCCTAGACACCAGAATCTAAATATGCTATACTGCTTAATAAACATTCCAAACGTGAGTTGGCTGAATGAAATAAATAAAAAAACGGGTGAAAAATGAGTATACAGCCTGTTTCCCACTGGACACTTTTTTGTGTGTTTGTGAGAAAGATGTGAAACAACATTGTTCACACACATTAAAAAAATACTTTTTCCATCAGAGTCAGTTTTAGAAAACTTCCTGAGCTCAAGGAGACACTCAGACGTGTGGGGGAACGTATTTTAATTTGGGTGGGGCTGAACTGGACACGTGTATGTGCACAACAACTTATGTGGATGTTCATATTAATGTTTAGAAAAAACAACTGACATATGTTGGGAACTCTTTCTAGTTAAATCTAGACAGCTAAATCTCTCTCAAACATGTGATTGAGGATATTTAACCTCATCTGCTGAAGACTTGGTCAAAACTGCAAAACTGGAATGAAAAGAAATCTAAAATATACATGCTGAACATGCATGGGCTGACTACCAAACTGCTCTCTCTCTCTCTCTCTCTCTCTCTCTCTCTCTCTCTCTCTCTCTCTCTCTCTCCCTTGCTGCATTTTTGAGTCTTCAGATAGTTCAAAACAAAACATCAACTCGAGTCTGACCTGTGGTCTCTCTCTCCCCCTGTTCTGTCTATATTGAGCTGTCTAATTTATGAAAAAGGCATAAAGCCCCAAAAATTATGTTAAAAAGAGAAATTATGGTAGGTTTTATGTCTCTGAAAAAATATAAAAAGGTCACAACATTTAACATGTTTAACTATCAAATACATTTCTGCTCAAGCTCCATTCAGTCGCTGTTCTGGAGCTTTTGATCAAATCCCATGGTCTTCCTCAGCAGATGGAGTTCACCCAGTTGTCATGGAATATTTGAACTTTGATGCCAACATGGACAAGAAGTCCTGAAAATGCTCAGAGGAATGGGAATTTAAACAACTACAATTCAGTGACAACTGGGAGACTCCATCTGCTGAAGAAGATCATGTGATATGATTGAAAGCTCCACAACAGTTAGTGGATGGATGTTGTACAGAGATTGTCTGGGTATTTCCAACGTCAACCAATAACTTTCAGTCTCAATGTCTTTGTGTGGTATTTTAGTTGCATATGAAAGAAAATGTGTTTTTTTATGTTGATATATTTATATCACGTAGGTCACTTTTGTCTTGTTATGTCTCCAGTTAATCTTTATTTTATTTATTTATTTTAATACTTTATTAACTTTGAGGAATGTACAGGTTTCGTTTGGTCCATCTTTGATTATGAATGTTTCTGATGTTAGTCTTTATATTCTTTGTTAATAGGATGTAGTTGAAATAGCTTTGATCCAGAATTAAAGAGAGGTCAAAGGTCATGACCAAGACAGCGTGTGTGTGTGTGTGTGTGTGTGTGTGTGTGTGTGTGTGTGTGTCCTCAGTGAAGTGTATCAGTCTCTGCAGTAGCTTCCAGCTGCAGCAGTCAGTTCAGTTTCTGTTCAGTCTGACTGAGGGAGGTTTTTGTACGACGCTTTTTCACTGTGGGAACACATACTGACTGTTGATATAGTGATAACTCTGACAGTAGTAAACTGCTGCATCTTCAGTCTGGACTCCACTGATGGTCAGAGTGAAGTCAGAGTTTGATCCACTGCCCGTAAAACGACCTGGAATCCCTGATGCTCGATTGCTAGTATAGTAAATGAGCAGTTTAGGAGTTTCTCCATCTCTCTGTTGGTACCAGGAAAGGTAGTTCCCATTTACATTCTGACTGGTCCTACATGTGATGGTGACGGAGCCTCCCAGAGCAGAGCTCACTGCTCCAGACTGAGTCACTGTGACCTGGCCTCTGGACTCTGAGGATACAGAGACAAAAACATAAAGCAGCGTCATGGTTTTGTGGGCTTCATTTCAGAGGGACGGATGTTCATAGAGGAGAGGAGTTTGATTCTCTGGACTTTACCTGTGAAGCAGCAGCAGAGGAGAGTCCAGATGAGGACGGAGATCAAAGTCATGTTTTTGATGAAGAGGATTTCTGTGTCTTCTGTTGTCATGAAGGACAGCTGTCAGTCATCCAGTGTTCAACTCTCAGGACTATAAACTCTCCCAGAGCACTGGAGCATGGTGCTGCTGATGCAAAGTGGCTCTCTATGGAAATGTATGAGAGACCATGTTCTCAGTACTGACCGGACTCACTGGGACTCTGCTTCTGTTTTTACCTTGCTACAGCCTTAAATCTGCACTTTCTATCATTCCAGCATTTTAACAAATACATCAATCAAAAGATATTTTCTTTCGGTGGTCAAATAATTTTTCATAGATCCCTGTTTACCAACAACATATTTCAGTCAGGACCACTTTCGTCAAAATATCTTATATTCCAAGCAGAATTTACATTTGGCGGTATGGCTCTGTTCTGGGACCTCCTTGTCCTTCCACGTGCCTACGTGGAAAACCTTAAGGCAGGGAGAGCACACCTCCCTGCCATTCCATGTGCCTACATGGAAAAGTTTAAGACAAGGAGAGCGGCAGCAGAGACCCCCCAGGGTACAGAACAGAGCAAGCATCAATGACAATCAGAAAATGACATTGATTATTTAGAAACAACATAAAAAGGAAGAGCTGGGGTGGAGGTGGAATAATGTCTTATTCCGTATTTTCACATTTGCAGGATTATAACCAATGTCAAAATAAGACTTTCATATCATTGTTGATAGTTAATACAATCTATGAAAAAAAGATAAAAATAAAAGTAACATAGCATGAGTAAAAAATGTGCACACAACCTGTGTCGTCAGGTTTCCCCATACTGGACACTTTTTGTGTTTAATGTGTATGTGCACAACAACTTATGTGGATGTTCATATTAATGTTTATAAAAAACAACTGACTTATGTTGGAAACTCTTTCTAGTTAAATCTAGACAGCTAAATCTCTCTCAAACATGTGATTGAGGATATTCAACCTCATCTGCTGAAGACTTGGTCAAACCTGCAAAACTGGAATGAAAAGAAATCTAAAATATACAGGCCGAACATGCATGGGTTGACTACCAAACTGCTCTTTCTTGCTTGCTTTTAAGTTGATTGTGTCAAAATTTAAAAATAATTAAAATGTTATCAAATCAATAGTGTCCATGAGATCATTATTCATGCATCATGTCTTACGTATCATCAGGTTTGCCATAATTCATATATGTTTAAAAACAAGAAACATTAGAAAGATTCATCTATGCAGTATCACAACAACGGCAACTGTATACATTTTTTTTTACAAGATTATCTTGAATACTCTCATGACTTGGCAACATGTTCTCCTTCTGTTATCATTTCTATCTGCTTTATTGAACCTTGTTAATATGTTTAAATAAATTCAGTAACACTCAATTATGTCATCATTCATGTCTGATTTTCATGAGGGTTCATATGCAACGAGGGCCCAAGCTGTTCCTAGAAATTACCTCAAACCTCTGCATGAATAAAGAACCACTTTAAAGAGGATTTTAAGGATTAGATGTAAAAAGCAGCATATCGTCTGCATAAAGTTATACACGTCTCTGAAAGGCTTTTTTCTGAGATTATGAAAATGAGTACAGATTCACTAACATGAGTTGACAACATTTACAGTCAATAAGCATCAGCTCATTACATAAGTCTTGTCATCAACTGCTGGTATGTGTTGCTGTCTGAAATCCTTAAACATATATAGACAGAGTTTGTCTCAGTAAATGATTCATATGACTTTATTATTTTAGCTCACAGTGATGCATTACCCACCACAGTTCCGTGAACAGTTGATGGGATTGTGTCATACATGTTACATTTGATTGCTCTGTCAGTACAGCCTGAATGCCTGATAAATCCCATCAAATTCTTTTCACTAAATGGAATAAGGCACAGAGCGATATGGTGTGGCAATCTTGTGCCACACTTGAAAATGAATTACTATTTGTTTATGATTATTATTTACTATTGTTTGTTTCTGTGTACTGTACATGTATTGATTTTGCACATACATTGAGCTAATATTCTGTTTAAATCTAAATCATGAAATGTGTGTGCATGTGTGTGTGTGTGTGAGTGTGAGTCTGTGTGTCCTCAGTGAAGTGTATCAGTCTCTGCAGTAGCTTCCAGCTGCAGCAGTCAGTTCAGTTTCTGTTCAGTCTGACTGAGGGAGGTTTTTGTACGACGCTTTTTCACTGTGTGAACACATCTTGACTGTTGATATAGTGAAAACTCTGACAGTAGTAAACTGCTGCATCTTCAGTCTGGACACCACTGATGGTCAGAGTGAAGTCAGAGTTTGATCCACTGCCTGTAAAACGACCTGGAATCCCTGATGCTCGATTTGTTGCCCTATTGATAAGCAGTTTAGGAGTTTCTCCATCTCTCTGTTGGTACCAGGCTAAATAGTGGGTGCCCCCACTAGTATAAACCTTAGGAGTGGTCCTACACGTGATGGTGACGGAGCGTCCCAGAGCAGAGCTCACTGCTCCAGACTGAGTCACTGTGTACTGGCCTCTGGACTCTGAGGATACAGAGACAAAACATAAAGCAGCGTCATGGTTTTGTGGGCTTCATTTCAGAGGGACGGATGTTCATAGAGGAGAGGAGTTTGATTCTCTGGACTTTACCTGTGAAGCAGCAGCAGAGGAGAGTCCAGATGAGGACGGAGATCAAAGTCATGTTTTTGATGAGGAGGATTTCTGTGTCTTCTGTTGTCATGAAGGACAGCTGTCAGTCATCCAGTGTTCAACTCTCAGGACTATAAACTCTCCCAGAGCACTGGAGCATGGTGCTGCTGATGCAAAGTGGCTCTCTATGGAAATGCTCTGACTGACTCCAACAGGGACTTGGATTCCTCTCATGATGCTGTTTATCAATGGATCAATCACTTTATCAGAGTATTGATTAGGAATGTGTCAGTGCTCATTTGTATGAGGCTTTGCTTTGGGTTAATATATTTCATGTCACTGTAATGGATTTTTCTAACAGTTTCTACATATAAAGTTTACCAAAAAGTATTCTGTCTTACAAAAATATTCTCAAAAGTTTAAATATTTCACTCCAAATACAGGGCCAACAATTGTTCAGCGGTTTTACTTGATATTTCTAGAAGATTTAAATATTTCACACATTATATGTCACAATAATCTTAAAACATCACTATTAAAACATATATTTAACTGTGAGTATGTTTGATTTAATGAGTTTCAATACATAACTCAGTAGTTAACAATGTTCAATTTGAATGTAAAAAGCAAGCACACACCATCGAGGAATTTTCTTTTCTTTTTTGAAAAACAATAAAAACCTGCCATTTTTCATGCTCGGTTATATATTTTTTTGCTTTAAACCTACAAACTTTGTTTTTAAATGAATTTGCAGATTAAACATTAATACATCAGAGGAACAATGTGCCACTGTAACATTTTATCTTTAGTACTGAAACCTGTCTGTTGCCATGGTTCAGCAGTGATGCCTGTCTGTTGCCTTGGCGACTGAGTTCAGAGAGGGAAGTGAAACATTTAAAATCATTTTCAACTAAATTCTAAGCTTCTCCAAAATGTCTTCTCCCTCTCTCTCCCTCCCTCTCTCTCTCTCTCCCTCCCTCTCTCTCTCTCTCCCTCTCTCTCTCTCCCCTCTCTCTCTCTCCCTCCCTCTCCCTCTCTCTCCCTCCCTCTCTCTCTCTCTCCCTCCCTCTCTCTCTCTCTCTCTCTCTCTCTCTCTCTCTGCAGTGGGTCGAGTCGTCCCCACCCTGACAGTGCTGCCCCCCTCCAGTGAGGAGCTGCAGCAAAGGGAAGAATATTATTATTTAAACAGAAGTCTCATTCTATTGTACATCTGCAATTATTTAATTAATATTAAAGCACAATGAGGGATATTTTTGTATTTGGCTGTGGTCATTTTATTGAACAATTCTGACATAGGGGAGAGTGGGGTAAGTTGAGCCAAAGGGTAAGTTGAGCCACCCCTTGTTGCTAGGAAATGGTAAAAAACATTGATCATGTGACCAAATATTTAGGAGGAAGGCATCATTTCATGGAGTCTGTGAATGTAAGAACCACATGGGTAAAGTGGTTAGATATTTATTTCAGCAAAATCATTTTTCACTCCTGAAAGTGAATTGAGTCTATCATAAGTTTCATGAGAATTGTGTTTAGACCAAAGAAGATCATTTTAAATTTGTTTTATACATCAATTGTGGTATCTATGAGCTACAACATGAGCTCATAAACCTAGCATAAAAGTGCACCATTTTAGCTGTGGGGACTAATAAAGTCAAAATGGTAGCTCTGGGGTAAGTTGAGCCATTTGGCCAGGGGTAAGTTGAGCCGGTGGCTACAGCCAAAATACACTCAATAAGAGTATCCAAAAACATATTCTGTGTATATTCCAAAAACACAGCTGTTAATGTTTTCTTCCGAAGCGCACTTTAAGGCATTCTCATGTTAAAATGTTTTTTCACAAAACAGCTGTTTAGCAGTAAAACGTGAACATGAATGTGCAGAAATGAGTGTTATTTAGGGAGGGAGAAGATGAGGGAGGGGTGGGGTGGAGGTGGGGAGGAGGGTCCGGGAGGGAGTAGGGATACTGCTCAACTTACCCCGCTCCTATGCTCAATTTACCCCATACACGGGGTAAGTTGAGCCACAAGACCACTTTTTTGGACATGCTATATTATCCAAACAGTTATGTTTACACTCATTCTGTTTGTTTGAAGGGATTCACAACATCCTAAAATATATGCAGATATATTAGTTAGCAACAAAACTATGATTGCCTTGATGTAGTGATCCTAAATATGAGAAATGGCTCATCTTACCCCACTCTCCCCGAATGGTACAATAATGCAGGATGGATTAATGTGGGAAAATACACAGGATGTGTGTAAAATGACCTTTGGATAAATATAAAACAGTCTGAACAACAGTAGTATAAGACACTTAGTATACTTAATGAAGTGATCAGGATCAGAAAAGTAACTGAGTATGAATTAAGTGTTTCAGCTCAACACTGGACATGTTTATTAGATTTATCAGAAGAAGAATCTCACAAAACCCTGAGAAAATAATTTTAAGTTAAAAAAAACAACAGCTGTATTATCAATGATATTAACCTGCCTGTTGAAAGAGTTGACATCAAACTCTGACTGTGTTTGAATCCCACTCACAAATGAGATCAAGTTTTATTGTCACATACATAAACATACACAATACAACAAACAGTGAAATTCTTCAGCGTATAGCTCCAGAATGAGGACATACAACTAAAGTAAAGTAGATCAATAAAATAAAGATGAATCCAACACTAAAATATGAATGAATGTTTCTGCATTCTGCACAAAGTAAAATAGAAATATATAATGCATGCATTATAAGCAACTGTTTTGTGACCTCTGACCAGCAGGGGTCACCATGCACTCTAGTGCAGTTATGGCATAGTAACATAATACAAAGCCCTCAACCCTTACAGACATGAGCACATCATTCTCTTTACTCAGATGCACAGTTTTTAAACTGCTTATTGTTATTTGTTTAAAAGTTACATATTAATTTAGTTATTAATGTTTATGTTCATTTGCAATTTTTTTCAATATTTATTGTTTTTATATTGTGCATTATTTATTAATTAAAGCCTGAACTGATAATAAAGTAGACATTCATTTTCATTCAGAGATATTAAAATTACTGGGACCTTGAGGCCATTACCAGAGGAGTGATGGTGGTTTGGTCTTAGGATGGGCCTACTGCAGTGGTTTCCAACCTGGGGGTTGAGACCCCACTAGGTGTCGCCAAAGTCTCATGCGAGTCCATAATTTTAAAGTGTGTAAGAAAACTTTGAAAGTATGCACAGTAAGCCTATATGTCAGCATTTTGTTTATTTCTGTGAAGAAAACTTCATGATTGTTTCTGTATAATTGTTATTTTTGAAGTTTAGATTATTATTTAAGATCTAAACTTATTAGTAATTAGGACTTTCACAAAGTTATATTCACAGAGGTTTAACTCTCTGATTAACGGCTTCATCCTGCATTAGAAAGGTACACAGTTCAAACAACCAAAGAACTCACAGAACAATGGCCAAGCATCAAGTAGTGCCTACAATGGGCACGTGAGCATCAGAACTGGACCACACAGCAATGGAAGAAGGTGACCTGGTCTGATGAATCTCATTTTCTTTTATATCTTGTGGATGGCCAGGTGAGTGGGATAGATGGTGAGAAGCTGTGAGGATGAACTTTATTGATTTTAATAGGTTTTATTGTCCATTATCTCTTTATAAATCAAACTGTTTCAGTTCAATGATTTTGTGTTTATTTGAGTAGTGTAGTAAACATGTCGTGTGTATATCAGCACAGCTCGAGTTGACTACCTGAACTAGCTCGCAGACTTCGCTCTATATATGGTTGTTTTACTTATGTATTTTGTCTTGTTATGATTTCAGTGGATCTTTATTTTATACAATATAAGTTTACATATTAAATTAATACATTGTGAAATGTAATGGGTGTACAGGTTTTGTTTCGTCTATCTTTGATGATGAAGGTTTCTGATGTGTGTCTTTTTATTTCCTTTTATTGGTATTAATTTCTGATGTGTGTCTTCTTATATTCTTTGATAATTCGATGTAGTTGAAATAGTTGTGATCCAGGATTAAGTAAAGGTCAAAGGTCATGACCAAGACAGCTTTCATTAACTTTCTCATTGGCTTCTCTTGATAATTTTACAAACCAGATAAGAGCATGTGTTTATAATAAGAAACTGTGAGGGAGAAAGTAATTTTATTTCCTGCAAGATTATTTTTTGTCACTGAGCTTGTTTTAATACATGTTCACTGGTAGTGTGTGTGTGTGTGTGTGTGTGTGTGTGTGATTTCTGTGTCTTCTGTTGTCATGAAGGACAGCTGTCAGTCATCCAGTGTTCAACTCTCAGGACTATAAACTCTCCCAGAGCACTGGAGCATGGTGCTGCTGATGCAAAGTGGCTCTCTATGGAAATGCTCTGACTGACTCCAACAGGGACTTGGATTCCTCTCATGATGCTGTTTATCAATGGATCAATCACTTTATCAGAGTATTGATTAGGAATGTGTCAGTGCTCATTTGTATGAGGCTTTGGCAGCAGCAGCAGCAGCAGCTGGGAGGAGAGCAGGAGCCCCGGGGTGCTGAAGGACGGCCACTACAGCTGGAGCAGCACCCTGAGGCTCTCTGCAGACCACTGGAGGAAGGTGGGCTCTGTGACCTGTGAGGCCACCCAGGGCTCCCAGACTCCGCTCTCAGAGACACTGAGGAGAGACCAGTGTTCCCAGTTCTGACCTGACTCACTGGGACTCTGATACTGGTTTTACTCTGCTACTGCTCTCAGTCTGCACTGTGCAATACACTCTCTCTCTCTCTCTCTCTCTCTCTCTCTCTCTCTCTCTTTGTCTCTCTCTCTCTCTCTCTCTCTCTCTCTCTCTCTCTCTCTCCTTGCTTGTTTTTAAGTTGACTGTGTCAAAATTTAAACATAATACAAATGTTATCAAATCAACAGTCTCCATGAGATCATTATTCATGAATTATTTCTTACGTATCATTAGCTTCGCCATATATCATATATGTTTAGAAACATTACAAAGATTCATCTGTGCAGCATCACAATAACAGCAAATGTATACTGTTTTTCTAGATTATCTTGAATAGTCTCATAACTTGGCAAAATGTTCTCCTTCTAATGTCACTTCTATCTGCTTTAATAAACATTGTTAATATGTTTAGATAATTTCAATTCAGTATCACTTAATTATGTTACCATTCATGTCTGATATTCATGAGGGTTCATATGCAACGAGGGCTCAAGCTGTTCATAGAAACTACCCCAAACCTCGGCATGAATCAAGAACCTTTTTAAAGATTTTAAGGATTAGATGTAAAAAGCAGCATATCGTCTGCATAAAGATATATACAGTGTCTCTGATTTGCTTTTTTTTAGAAGATTATGAAAATGACTACAGATTCACCAACATGAGAAACTGAATGCCTGATGAATCCCACCAAATTTTTTTACTAAATGGAATAAGGCACAGAGCGATATGGTGTGGCAATCTTGTGCCAAACTTGAAATGTTTTGCTAATTTGATCATAATTATTATCTTTTGTTTCTGCATACTGTACATGCATTGATTTTATACATACATTGAGCAAATATTCTGTTTTAATCTAAATTATGCAATGTGTGTGTGTGTGTGTGTGTGTGTGTGTGTGTGTGTGTGTGTGTGTGTGTGTGTGTGTGTGCCTCAGTGAAGTGTATCAGTCTCTGCAGTAGCTTCCAGCTGCAGCAGTCAGTTCAGTTTCTGTTCAGTCTGACTGAGGGAGGTTTTGTACGACGCTTTTTCACTGTGTGAACACATTCTGACTGTTGATGCTATGAACACTCTGACAGTAGTAAACTGCTGCATCTTCAGTCTGGACTCCACTGATGGTCAGAGTGAAGTCAGGGTTTGATCCACTGCCTGTAAAACGACCTGGAATCCCTGATGTTCGATTGTTAGTACCATAAATGAGCAGTTTAGGAGTTTCTCCATCTCTCTGTTGGTACCAGTGTAAATAGTTATTACTATAAACGTTCGGACTGGTCCTACATGTGATGGTGACGGAGCCTCCCAGAGCAGAGCTCACTGCTCCAGGCTGAGTCACTGTGACCTGGCCTCTGGACTCTGAGGATACAGAGACAAAAACATAAAGCAGCGTCATGGTTTTGTGGGCTTCATTTCAGAGGGACGGATGTTCATAGAGGAGAGGAGTTTGATTCTCTGGACTTTACCTGTGAAGCAGCAGCAGAGGAGAGTCCAGATGAGGACGGAGATCAAAGTCATGTTTTTGATGAGGAGGATTTCTGTGTCTTCTGTTGTCATGAAGGACAGCTGTCAGTCATCCAGTGTTCAACTCTCAGGACTATAAACTCTCCCAGAGCACTGGAGCATGGTGCTGCTGATGCAAAGTGGCTCTCTATGGAAATGTATGAGAGACTATGTTCTCAGTAGTGACCGGACTCACTGGGACTCTGCTTCTATTTTACCTTTCTACAGCCTTAAATCTGCACTTTCTATCATTCCACCATTTTAACAAATACATCAATCAAAAGATATTTTCTTTCGGTGGTCAAATAATTTTTCATGGATCCCTGTTTACCAACAACATATGTCTTATTCCGTATTTTCACATTTGCAGGATTATAACCAATGTCAAAATAAGAGTTTCATATCATTGTTGATAGTTAATACAATCTATGAAAAAGATAAAATAAAAGTAACATAGCATGAGTAAAAAATGTGCACACAACCTGTGTCGTCAGGTTTCCCCATACTGGACACTTTTTGTGTTTAACGTGTATGTGCACAACAACTTATGTGGATGTTCATATTAATGTTTATAAAAAACAACTGACTTATGTTGGAAACTCTTTCTAGTTAAATCTAGACAGCTAAATCTCTCTCAAACATGTGATTGAGGATATTCAACCTCATCTGCTGAAGACTTGGTCAAACCTGCAAAACTGGAATGAAAAGAAATCTAAAATATACATGCTGAACATGCATGGGTTGACTACCAAACTGCTCTTTCTTGCTTGCTTTTAAGTTGATTGTGTCAAAATTTAAAAATAATTAAAATGTTATCAAATCAATAGTGTCCATGAGATCATTATTCATGCATCATGTCTTACGTATCATTAGGTTTGCCATATATCATATATGTTTAAAAACAAGAAACATTAGAAAGATTCATCTATGCAGTATCACAATAACAGCAACTGTATAAATTTTTTTTTACATGATTATCTTGAATACTCTCATGACTTGGCAACATGTTCTCCTTCTGTTATCATTTCCATCTGCTTTATTGAACCTTGTTAATATGTTTAAATAAATTCAGTAACACTCAATTATGTCATCATTCATGTCTGATTTTCATGAGGGTTCATATGCAACGAGGGCCCAAGCTGTTCCTAGAAATTACCTCAAACCTCTGCATGAATAAAGAACCTTTTAAAGAGGATTTTAAGGATTAGATGTAAAAAGCAGCATATCGTCTGCATAAAGTTATACACGTCTCTGAAAGGCTTTTTTCTGAGATTATGAAAATGAGTACAGATTCACTATCATGAGTTGACAACATTTACAGTCAATAAGCATCAGCTCATTAAATAAGTCTTGTCATCAACTGCTGGTATGTGTTGCTGTCTGAAATCCTTAAACATATATAGACAGAGTGTGTCTCAGTAAATTATTCATATGACTTTATTATTTTAGCTCACAGTGATGCATTACCCACCACAGTTTTGTGAACAGTTGATGGGATTGTGTCATACATGTTACATTTGATTGCTCTGTCAGTACAGCCTGAATGCCTGATAAATCCCATCAAATTCTTTTCACTAAATGGAATAAGGCACAGAGAGATATGGTGTGGCAATCTTGTGCCACACTTGAAAATGTATTACTTTTTGTTTATAATTATTATTTACTATTGTTTGTTTCTGTGTACTGTATATGTATTGATTTTGCACATACATTGAGCTAATATTCTGTTTAAATCTAAATCATGAAATGTGTGTGCGTGTGTGTGTGTGTGTGTGTGTGAGAGTGTGAGTGTGTGTGTCCTCAGTGAAGTGTATCAGTCTCGGCAGTAGCTTCCAGCTGCAGCAGTCAGTTCAGTTTCTGTTCAGTCTGACTGAGGGAGGTTTTTGTACGACGCTTTTTCACTGTGTGAACACAGCCTGACTGTTGATGCTATGACCACTCTGACAGTAGTAAACTGCTGCATCTTCAGTCTGGACTCCACTGATGGTCAGAGTGAAGTCAGAGTTTGATCCACTGCCTGTAAAACGACCTGGAATCCCTGATGCTCGATATGTTGCCCTATTGATAAGCAGTTTAGGAGTTTCTCCATCTCTCTGTTGGTACCAGGCCAATTCATGGTAGCTGCTCCAAGTATAGACATTCTGACTGGTCCTACATGTGATGGAGACGGAGCGTCCCAGAGCAGAGCTCACTGCTCCAGACTGAGTCACTGTGACCTGGCCTCTGGACTCTGAGGATACAGAGACAAAAACATAAAGCAGCGTCATGGTTTTGTGGGCTTCATTTCAGAGGGACGGATGTTCATAGAGGAGAGGAGTTTGATTCTCTGGACTTTACCTGTGAAGCAGCAGCAGAGGAGAGTCCAGATGAGGACGGAGATCAAAGTCATGTTTTTGATGAGGAGGATTTCTGTGTCTTCTGTTGTCATGAAGGACAGCTGTCAGTCATCCAGTGTTCAACTCTCAGGACTATAAACTCTCCCAGAGCACTGGAGCATGGTGCTGCTGATGCAAAGTGGCTCTCTATGGAAATGTATGAGAGACCATGTTCTCAGTACTGACCGGACTCACTGGGACTCTGCTTCTGTTTTTACCTTGCTACAGCCTTAAATCTGCACTTTCTATCATTCCACCATTTGAACAAATTTGAACAAATTTGAACTTCAGATTATGACATTTTCATTGTCCCAATAATGCCAATGCTGTTAATGCTATACATCAATCAAAAGATATTTTCTATCTTTAGATCAAATAATTTTTCATGGATGTTTAC
This sequence comes from Dicentrarchus labrax, assembly GCF_905237075.1. Lineage (NCBI taxonomy): Eukaryota > Metazoa > Chordata > Actinopteri > Moronidae > Dicentrarchus > Dicentrarchus labrax. The sequence continues at coordinate 97,269 of NW_026136930.1, read as the reverse complement.
CAACAACAGATATCTTATTCCATATTTTCACATGTGCAGGATTATAACCAATGTCAGAATAAGATTTTCATATCATTGTTGATAGTTAATACAATCTGGGAAAAATAGCTAAAAATAATAAATAACATAGCATGAGTGAAAAATGTGCACACATGCTGTTTCATTGGGTTTCCCCATACTGGACACTTTTTGTGTATAATGTGTATGTGCACAACAACATATTAATGTTCATAAAAAAATGCTGACATATGTTGGAAACTCTTTCTAGTTAAATCTAGACAGCTAAATCTCTCTCAAACATTTGATTGAAGATATTTAACCTCATCTGCTGAAGACTTGGTCAAACCTGCAAAACTGGAATGAAAAGAAATCTAAAATATACAGGCTGAACATGCATGGGCTGACTACCAAACTGCTCTCAATTCAATTCAAATTCAATTCAAAATGGGCTTTATTGGCATGAAAGTTTTTGCCAAAGCAAAAGCATCAAAATACAATACAATAAGTCGAAATATTCAGACAATACACAATATGAAAGATATATACATTATTAACATTATATTAGTTATATACAGTGTGTGTGTGTGTGTGTGTGTGTGTGTGTGTGTGTGTGTGTGTGTGTGTGTGTGTGTGTGGGGCCCACTGTTTTGTTTAGAGTTTAGTTAAGTAGCATTTGATCTGAGTCTGATGAGTACAGGTAAATCATATTAAAGTGGTAAGAATTAGGAATGTTAGAGACCTGAGATAATTTAAGTTTTGAATAGTATTTTGATATTGCCAAATCTATTTTGCTTATTACAAGTGTCTGATTTTCTACAGTGTTTTGCCAATTTTGGTAAAGGGTATTTCGTTTACAATTTAGTATTTCAACTATAATATTTTTATTTTAAAGAAGTCTAATTTGGGTAATTGTGTTATTTCATTTTTGTTTCTTCTTAACTAACAAAGTAAATATTATCTGTGTTACACTGCAAACCACTGGTTAGTAAAATATTATTGCATTTATTTGAAAGAGTTGTCTGGGGTCAGTTATTTAAAATAATGTACAGTATGTGTGAATAGAGCCACTGCTTAGTCTAACAGTGTTGTTGGTTATTCATAAAGTATTAGGCTATAAAAAGTTGCACACAAAACAGGTAAACCTTCGTGGTAGCTACCTTAATGAATCGAACCCAAACACCCCATCATTCAAGTCCAAGGTGAGTTCCTTTAACATAGGCATTTACTGAGTGTTGGGGTGCTACACATATATAAAGAGAGTTTGTTACTCTGTAAACTGTGTTCAGCTACTGTAGATGTACAATGCATTGTGGGAAAATATTAATCTCTAGATATAATTACAGTAACTAACATATCTGTATAAACCTGTCTGATGAGAGACTTGACATCAGTTGTATCAAATGCAAAGGTTAAAACATTTATCTTTGCCTAAAAAAAAATAACGTGCGAAAAAAAATGAAAATGTGATTGATTATTTTAAATGCCACATTATTAGAACTACATGTAATTATGAGGTGTGTTTTAGTTGTATCTTGTTGCCATTTAGTTTCCATGCAGCTGTTGATTCAGATCAGTTCCTCTCAGCTGAGGGAGGTTTTTGTATGACACTTTTTCACTGTGTGAACGGTCTGCTGTAATCCTGCTGACAGTAATAAACTCCTGCATCTTCAGTCTGAACTCCACTGATGGTCAAAGTGAAGTCAGTTCCAGACTGACTCCCACTGAAACGCTCTGAAACTCCAGACTGACGGGACTGAGCATTATAAATGAGGAGTTTAGGAGCTTCTCCAGGTTTCTGAAGGTACCACTGCAAATCATTGGTAACACCTGAACTGGCTTTACATCTGATAGAGACAGTCTGTCCTGGAACAACAGACTGAGCTTTAGGAGACTGAGTCAGGATGATTTCTCCTGATGAATCTGGAAAACATGAAAAAGAGGAGAAGGGTTATTGAGACAAATCCAGTTTGGAGAAAGATGATCAACATCCAAACAGAAGAGTATCATTTCTTTAACATGGAGAATAGATGGAAGAAGGTAAATGCTGCTTGTTTCAGTGTTTCTCCATCATAGCAGAACATCATTGTGGTGAACCTGGTTGCATCCTGAAGCAAAGTTTTCAGAAGAGAGTCTCACCCTGAACAAGGAGCCCCAGGGTGGCCAGCAGTAGAGTCAGTGACATCCTCATTGTGCTGCCGGCGTGTCAGTGGCTCTGAAAGGCCTGGACAGCCACTGATCAACACTGGCCTCTTAACGGCTGGGAGCAGAGAGGAAGGACACATATGCAAACACACAGAGTCAGTGAACTGTAGCTGTCCTCAACATATCATGGTGTTTCCCCCTCAGTGCTGAGAGCATTGTCCTACATATTTACATATTTACCTGTAGAGGATATTGAAACATCTTGTAGTTACAGCTGTGAGCAGTAATGTGAGTATTCTGAAGGTCTTTATGTTGCACTTTAAGGATTTCTGGTAGATGTTTACTGAAAAGTTGCAACTGATAGTTTATGGGTAACAATCAAAACCATTTCTCAGTAGCTGTTTTGGAGCTTGTGATTTAACTACATGGTCTTCCTCAGCAGATGGAGTTCACCAAGTTGTGATGGAATAGAAGCCAACATGTACAAGAAGTTCTAAAAATGCTCACAGAAATGGGAATTCGAACAACTACAATTGAATGACAACCGGGAGACTCCATCCGCTGAAGAAGATCATGTGATATGATTTACAGTTCCAGTTAGTGGATGGATGTTCCACAAATATTTTTAAAATTGTTTTCAAGGTAAAGAATTCACCTTTATACAGTGTTTTTGTGTTGCATGTTAGAGAAAATGTATTTTTGCATGTTTTATGCAGTTAAAGATAATTGTATTGAAATATACTGTATGCAGATATAATTATATCATAGAGGTATTCTAATGTTAGGATTCCAGTCATAATGAGATTTTCTTTAATAAACAAAAGTCTATTCAATCAATACTGAGTGAAATGGGGATGTAGGCCTACGGGTTTGTTTGGTCAATCTTTGGTAATGAAGATTTCTGATTGGTGTCCTTTTATTATTTAATGACAGGATGAAGTTGAAGAATCTGTACTCCAGTATAAATCAGAGGTCAAAGGTCAAAATCAAGAATTTTCTCATTCATTCTCCCTGGGAACATGGGATTTTGAAAGAAGCTGTGATGGAGAATGTAATTCGATTTACTGTGAGATTATTCTTTTGTCAATTTTAATAAATGTTTATTGTGTCTGTGTTTGTGTGTGTGTGTGTGTGTGTGTGTGTGTGTGTGTGTGTGTGTGTGTGTGTGTCCTCAGTGAAGTGTATCAGTCTCTGCAGTAGCTTCCAGCTGCAGCAGTCAGTTCAGTTTCTGTTCAGTCTGACTGAGGGAGGTTTTTGTACGACGCTTTTTCACTGTGTGAACACAGCCTGACTGTTGATGTCATGAAAACTCTGACAGTAGTAAACTGCTGCATCTTCAGTCTGGACTCCACTGATGGTCAGAGTGAAGTCAGAGTTTGATCCACTGCCTGTAAAACGACCTGGAATCCCTGATGCTCGAGTGCTAGCAGCATAAATGAGCAGTTTAGGAGTTTCTCCATCTCTCTGTTGGTACCAAGCTAAAAGGTGGTATGGGCTACTATAATATACATCCTGACTGATCCTACATGTGATGGTGACGGAGCGTCCCAGAGCAGAGCTCACTGCTCCAGACTGAGTCACTGTGACCTGGCCTCTGGACTCTGAGGATACAGAGACAAAAACATAAAGCAGCGTCATGGTTTTGTGGGCTTCATTTCAGAGGGACGGATGTTCATAGAGGAGAGGAGTTTGATTCTCTGGACTTTACCTGTGAAGCAGCAGCAGAGGAGAGTCCAGATGAGGACGGACATCAAAGTCATGTTTTTGATGAGGAGGATTTCTGTGTCTTCTGTTGTCATGAAGGACAGCTGTCAGTCATCCAGTGTTCAACTCTCAGGACTATAAACTCTCCCAGAGCACTGGAGCATGGTGCTGCTGATGCAAAGTGGCTCTCTATGGAAATGCTCTGACTGACTCCAACAGGGACTTGGATTCCTCTCATGATGCTGTTTATCAATGGATCAATCACTTTATCAGAGTATTGATTAGGAATGTGTCAGTGCTCATTTGTATGAGGCTTTGGTTTCAGTTTGATGGACACATTTTCTTCCAGAATATTTAGTGAATTCCCCCTAATTCACTACCACACAGATCAACATCACTGTGGGACACATTTAAACAAATATATTATCTATTATTTATTTTATATTCATCATAATATACAATAAACATATGTTTATGATCATTATTTACATTTGTCATCATTTATTGGAGACTTTTACTTAGAAATATCTTGTTTCATCGTTTCAATGTAACATGAATTAATACAGCTTTTATCATACAAAAAGATTAAATATATATTCATAGTTTATTTTTTAGACACTTTAACCAGTTATTAGATGAACTGGGTAAACTGGGAATGCGCTTGCTGAGTTTGTTTGTGTCAAAGTCAGAGAGCCGTGTCTCTCTACAGTGAGAGGTTTTGTACGGCGGCTCAATGAGTTTGTATCACTGTGGTGGACTTTTGGTGGAGGAACCAGACTGGAAGTTGGAAGTAAGTCAAATCTTTAATTTTTTTATCATTTCAGGACATATTTGTCTTTTTATATATATTTCAGGAAGAATTCTTGATTTTTCATATTAATGTATATCTTCTGCAGAAATACTTTACACTCAGAGACAAACTTTGCATCAGGAATATAAATTCAAAACCTCATTGAAGTCAATTTAAAATATCAAGACAGAATATGAATCAGTATTTCCAACTTTAATGGTAAAGCTTCATCTTGAGGGTTTGTAGGTTTAGTTCAGTGTGCCAAAGTCAGAGAGCCGTGTCTCTCTACAGTGAGAGGTTTTTGTACGGCGTTTGTATCACTGTGGTTGACTTTTGGTGGAGGAACCAGACAGGATGTTGAAAGTAAGTTTCCGTACAAATACTAAATACAATATTGTAAAGTAATGTTTTAAATGCAGTTTTTGTATGTCTGAAGCAGACAGATATATCTTGTTTTAATATTAACACTTGAAGTATTCATGTTTGTACTTGTCCTCCTTCATCATGGAGACTAACTCTTTGTTCTTTACACATTCCTGTCAAACTGAAATTCAAACAGCTTGAAGTGTAGAAAAGATAAAACTGCTAAACTTGTTGTACAAATGTTTCATTTTTTAAGATTCACTTTTACTTTTTGATATCAGAAATAACTGTTTTTAAATTAATTCAGATAAAATTATTATAGTCAAATTGAACATAGTGAAGATAAAGATGAGTAAACATTCAAAATCTCTTAATAGTGTTATATATTGTTTTAAAGTTACATTTTGGTAATAATGATTGAAATCCACATGAAGAACATTTGATTGTAGTCAGTTCATTTTCTGTGTTTGTTCATGTTTCCACTAAATACTTTAAAGTAATGTATAGTTCAGGTTTTGGATGATTTTGATGATACAGTTTTTGATATTTTATTTCCAGTGTAGTTTGATATATTTCAGCTTATTCTGTATGATGATTCTCTCTGTGCTGATATGCATGAGAGGCTTCTTAAAGGGAAGTGAAACAATGTGTGAGTGAGTGACTGGTGGAGCAGAAAAACCATCTGACAGAAACTCCTTAAAGGAGAAAATCAACTCTCACACAGTAAAGGTGTCCAAGTGTCTGCTTCTTGATTGACAGCTGTGTGGTCCCTGTCCTCTAAGCTGATTGGTGTCTCCTAGGTGATGTCCGTCCCACCCTGACGGTGCTGCCCCCTCCAGTAAGGAGCTGCAGCAGGGGAAGGCCACGCTCATGTGTCTGGCCAACAAGGGCTTCCCCTCAGACTGGAGTCTGTCCTGGAAGGTGGACGGCAGCAGCAGCAGCAGCAGCAGCAGCTGGGAGGAGAGCAGGAGCCCCGGGGTGCTGAAGGACGGCCACTACAGCTGGAGCAGCACCCTGAGGCTCTCTGCAGACCACTGGAGGAAGGTGGGCTCTGTGACCTGTGAGGCCACCCAGGGCTCCCAGACTCCGCTCTCAGAGACACTGAGGAGAGACCAGTGTTCCCAGTTCTGACCTGACTCACTGGGACTACTACTACTGGTTTTACTCTGCTACTGCTCTCAGTCTGCACTCGCTCATTATCTGTCTAAATCTTTCTTTACCTCCTCCCACTCTCTGATTACATGTTTCATTGAATAAATTTGTTTTTTTGATTATTTCAACACAATAAAGACCAGTTCATCAAATAATTTGTTGTCATGTATGTTGATGTAAACTGATGTTGCTGTCTTCAAAGTTCTATTAAATCCACAAACATTGAATTCAATTTTAGGCAATGTCCTGAGAAAGACTACAACGTAGAAATGTTTAATATCTTTTCTCGATATTTAGAAAACATAAAAGTAATGCGATAATCCTTAATGAGAAGTTATTGTGACAGAGACATTATTAAAGTGATTTAATCCTTTACTCCAGATTCTTTAAAGCATTTGTGATTACATAAACTTCCTTATTACATTAATCATGAATTTAGTTTTTAGGAACAAAGCTGATCGATAAAATATTAAGGAAGATGTTGTATTTGTCTTATTAATGAAGTGTGTCATTGGTAGAAACTTTAATATTAAAATTGTTTCACAAGTTTACAGAAAGTAAAATGAATCTGATGAAACTGCAAACTCTGGGAAGAAAGCATTGTATTTGAAAGATAAAATCGGATATTATCAACATATTATATCATCACAGGATCACTATCAGCAGTTTGTATTCAAATTATAACATAAATTGTGTATTTTCATATAAACACAAGGTCATTCAAATTATGTAGTGTATGTAAGTTTGTTGAAAACTAAACTGGCTTAAATATGAATTTCAAATTAAATTTAAATACTAAGAAATAAAAATAAATATTCTATTACATACATTTTGACTGATCAAAGCAGGTAAAGCACAGGTGTAATAATAACATTACAGGTTTTTTTCAATTGCTAACATCTTTTTGCCCAATCTGTAGTCACATTTTCAAAACTCTAAACACAGTTAGCCCCACATTGGTCTGTTCATCCCATACAATTAACACAATTCATGTTGTTTCCACAGAATATGCAGTCAATTGACCCATTTCTGCAATGCTAAGTTTTTCTTTACGTACAAGCTCACCCAATACCAAAACTATGGATGTTTTTTGTGTTATTTACAAATGCTTACACACAACATGTCAGAAATAAAGACCTTATGAACAAAACCTTAAATATTCCATGAAGCCTCTACTTCTGCAACAAAAGAAGTTCAAAATATATATTGAAACAGCTGATAAGCATTTATTACAGTTTTTTCTAATTGCTAAAACACAATTTTGCAAACTAGGCTGGTTTTATCAAAATACTAAACACTTTTCCCAAAACCACACACCCAAACTGCAAAATCCCTCATATATCCTGCAAAATGAAGCACTGCAACCAAAACTACATATAGCATTATCAAAATCAAACTTTGCACCAAATGGCACACACTTCATTCATATTACCAGATGTTTGTCTAACCAACTACACACTGTTGGGCATAATGAAAAACACTCTCATCTTCAGTATGCTTTGACATAATACTAAAATAGTTCAAACTGTAGAAAATTATTCAGATTGTTCACATGCACAGAAATATTTGCAGATACACACACACACACACACACACACACACACACACACACTCTGTTGAAACATTTATTTTTTTATTTTTCACCAAACAAGTCAGTGCAACATATGCACTAACAATTAACCATTGAGGTGTTTGGCCAGGTGGCACATATATTGGCCAATTAGCTCATGTAGTGTCATTTTGATTGGCAGTGTTTTGAAATGGCAAACATGTGACTTTATGTCAGATTGTTGTGTCTTATGCAGAGAACCGTGTTCAGTGCATTTAAAAATGTGTGTAAAGCAGAAAATGTGTTTAGAGTTTTGGAGACTTGAGAAGAGGTTTTGCTCTCTGTGTGTCACTTTAAAGAATTGTGCTATGCATGTCATTTTAGTGTGTTAGCAATTGGAAAAAAAACGTAATAAACATATCAATGAAACATTGAGAAATAGCTGATTTTTTGTAATTTGGGTAAAATAGATCAACCACAGCTAATTCCAATCTCAATCAGAGACATAGCCAGGTGTGGAAGTTCTTTCAATGACATACACAATGCAGTATAAAGGGGACTTTCTGGACTGAGTTTATTCAATGTGGATACAGAGCAACACAGATGAGAAGAGAAAGAAATAATAATGTCTGGATAAGGAAGACGAATAGTTGGGCTAGGGGAGAGGAAGAGGGCCAGAGGTGGATAAGGCATGCCAAGCGTTTCTATCCAAGGTGCATAGCGAGAGATGACATTAGATGTGATGAGGATGAGAACATGCGCCAGATGCTGAAGATCGTATGGATTAGAACAGGACTGTGCATTTTTGTTTCTTTCCCATCTGTGCCTCTTTTTTGTTGTCAAATTGTGTATCTGACAGTATTTTGACACATTTTGAACCAAAGGACACATAGTTTGGATTATTTGTTGATCACTGGCTGCAATTTCATGCTGATAATATTGTAAAGCTTTAACTTCTGCAATTTTGTCGCTTACAATTTTTTCTACTGTACATTCTATAAAGTAAAGATGACTCATTCACTTTTGCGTAGTTTGTTGCCAAAAATGCACACATTTGACCTTCAAGCCAAAAATGTAGGGTGGTTTACAGTAAAATGAAACTGAATTAAAAAAAACAATGGATTTCTCATTGTCTACTGTTTGCAGGTAGAGCATGAAAAGTTATGGAGTTTTTGTAATGCTATCAACTGTTTGTATTTAGAAAGTTGTTGTGCTATGATTGATTGATCTGTTCCTCTTGGAAAGAAAATGTGCTAGTGTTTTAACCGAATGATTTGATTTTGAGTCAGGTTTGCTGTGTTTTGATAGAGTTTGTGTATATAGAGAATGTTTTTTGCATTTTGAAATGTAGAGTTGGTGTTTAAAGAACGAAATGTGGTTTTGAGCAGAAAATGTACTATTTGGCTAATAGTGTGAGGTAGGTGTGTTGCTGTGTTAAGAGTTTCGATAAAGTCTCTTAAGTTTAGGTAAACGCTTGTTAGCAATTGAAGAAAACTGTAACACTGGCTCTGTTTCATTCAGTGTCCCAGTAAGGCCTTTCAGTGAGTGAGCATGCACAGTACCAGAGCTCTGAGACTGGTTCACCTAAATGTAATGCAGCCATCATTAATGTAATAAATACACCTGTGCTTTTCCTGCTTTGGCAAGTCAAAATGTCTGCCATGAAAAGTGTCTATTCCCTCTATCGGTTCAGTACCATATACAGGTTCATTTCCACTGTTCTCCTGCAGACTGTTTAGTGTGTGTGTGTGTGTGTGTGTGTGTGTGTGTGTGTGTGTGTGTGTGTGTCCTCAGTGAAGTGTATCAGTCTCTGCAGTAGCTTCCAGCTGCAGCAGTCAGTTCAGTTTCTGTTCAGTCTGACTGAGGGAGGTTTTTGTACGACGCTTTTTCACTGTGTGAACACTCTCTGACTGTTGATTTCATGATAACTCTGACAGTAGTAAACTGCTGCATCTTCAGTCTGGACTCCACTGATGGTCAGAGTGAAGTCAGAGTTTGATCCACTGCCTGTAAAACGACCTGGAATCCCTGATGCTCGACTGCTAGTTGTATAAATGAGGAGTTTAGGAGTTTCTCCATCTCTCTGTTGGTACCAGGCTAACTCACTCCCACCATAAACCCTCTGACTGGTCCTACATGTGATGGTGACGGAGCCTCCCAGAGCAGAGCTCACTGCTCCAGACTGAGTCACTGTGACCTGGCCTCTGGACTCTGAGGATACAGAGACAAAAACATAAAGCAGCGTCATGGTTTTGTGGGCTTCATTTCAGAGGGACGGATGTTCATAGAGGAGAGGAGTTTGATTCTCTGGACTTTACCTGTGAAGCAGCAGCAGAGGAGAGTCCAGATGAGGACGGAGATCAAAGTCATGTTTTTGATGAGGAGGATTTCTGTGTCTTCTGTTGTCATGAAGGACAGCTGTCAGTCATCCAGTGTTCAACTCTCAGGACTATAAACTCTCCCAGAGCACTGGAGCATGGTGCTGCTGATGCAAAGTGGCTCTCTATGGAAATGTATGAGAGACCATGTTCTCAGTACTGACCGGACTCACTGGGACTCTGCTTCTGTTTTTACCGTGCTACAGCTTTAAATCTGCACTTTCTATCATTCCACCACTTTAACAGAATTGAACTTCAGATTATGACATCTTTATTGTTCCAATAATGCCAATGCTGTTAATGCTGTAAGCCAATAAAGATATTTTCTTTATTTAGATCAAATGTTTCTTTCATGGATCCCTGTACACTAACAACAGATGTCTAATTCCATATTTTCACATGTGCAGGATTATAACCAATGGCAGAATAAGATTTTGTCAGCATAGTTGATACTTAATACAATCTAAAAAATGTAGCATGAGTGAATAATGTGCATACAGCCTGTTTCATCAGGTTTCCCCAAACTGGACACTTTTTCATGTCTGTGTGAGAAAGACATGAAACAACATTGTTCACACACATTTAAAAAATACTTTTTCCATCAGAGTCAGTTTTAAAAAACTTCCTGAGCTCAAGGAGACACTCAGAAGTGTGGGGGAACGTATTTTCATTTGGACGGGGCTGACCTGGACACGTGTATGTGCACAACAACTTATGTGGATGTTCATATAATGTTTAGAAAAAACAACTGACATATGTTGGAAACTTTTTCTAGTTAAATCTAGACAGCTAAATCTCTCTCAAACATGTGATTGATGATATTTAACCTCATCTGCTAAAGACTTGGTCAAACCTGCAAAACTGGAATGAAAAGAAATCTAAAATATACAGGCTGAACATGCATGCTACTGCTCTCCGTCTGCACTCTCTCATTATCTGTCTTAATCTTTCTTTACCTCTTCTTACTCTCTGATTACATGTTTCATTGATTCAATTTTTTATTTTGATTATTTCAACACAATAAAGACCAGTTCATCAAATCAGTTGTTGTCATGTATGTTACTGTAAACTGATGTTGCTGTCTTAATAGTTCCATTAAATCCAGAAAAACTGAAAAAAGTTGAGATCGAGTTTCAAAAATCTTAGGTAAAGTTTAGGAAAAGAATAAAATGTAGAACAAAAATTTTAATATCTCTCCTCATTCTTCAGAAAAAATAAAACTAATCAGATAATCATTTATCAGTTCTAATTGTGACCCAACATCATCAATGTAAACTAATAATTTTCTTCAAATTCCTTCAAGCATTTGTGACGACATGAACTTCTTCTTTACGCTAATCATGTATTATTTTTTTTGTAACAAAGTTGATCAATAAAGTTAGATCTTCAGGATCATTAGTTATAATGTATGTGTCTTATAAACAAAGTGTTCCATTGATAGAAATTTGTGTTATTTTAAAATAGATTCAGGAGTGTTCAGAAAGTAAAATGAATCTGAGTAAACTACAAAATCTAATAAGAAATCATTTGAATTATAAAATGGGATATTATCGGCATATTATGTAAGATTATTATCAGTATTTGCAGTTTGTTGGCAAAATATTACATAATTTATGTGTTTTCATATGAACACAAGGTCTTTAAAATATGTAGTGTGTTTACGTTTGTTGAAAACTAAACTCTGACTTAAATATGAATAATATGAAATTAAAAGGACATCTAAACTACTTTAAAAAACTTGAAAGTAAATTTTCTATTTCAAAGCAAATGACAAAAGTGTTAATGTCTTGTTATCTGTAATAACTCATCTACCTTTCAACTAATCTACAATGGATGTATCAAACTTATTTCCTACTCTATTTCAACAAGGTTACCATTAGGACTTACTACGCTATACATCATATTTACTGATGGTCTTCTGTTATATGGACTTCACTGTCTGTTAAATGTCTAAAGTGTCTGTATTTCTGTGCAGCTGTTGATTCAGATCAGTTCCTCTCCAGCTGAGGGAGGTTTTTGTACGACGTTGTATCACTGTGTGAACGGGAAACTGTGACCACTCTGTAGACAATAGTAAACTCCTGCATCCTCAATCTGAACTGTACTGATGGTCAAAGTGAAGTCAGTTCCAGATCCACTCCCACTGAAACGATTTGAAACTCCAGACTGACGAGTTGTGGCATAATGAATCAAAGTTTGGGAGATTCTCCAGGTTTCTGAAGGTACCAGTGAAGGTAGCTGCCCATACTTGAACTGGCTTTACATCTGATAGAGACAGTCTGTCCTGGAACAACAGACTGAGCTTTAGGAGACTGAGTCAGGATGATTTCTCCTGATGAATCTGGAAAACATGAAAAAGAGGAGAAGGGTTATTGAGACAAATCCAGTTTGGAGAAAGATGATCAACATCCAAACAGAAGAGTATCATTTCTTTAACATGGAGAATAGATGGAAGAAGGTAAATGCTGCTTGTTTCAGTGTTTCTCCATCATAGCAGAACATCATTGTGGTGAACCTGGTTGCATCCTGAAGCAAAGTTTTCAGAAGAGAGTCTCACCCTGAACAAGGAGCCCCAGGGTGGCCAGCAGTAGAGTCAGTGACATCCTCATTGTGCTGCCGGCGTGTCAGTGGCTCCGAAAGGCCTGGACGGCCACTGATCAACACTGGCCTCTTAACGGCTGGGAGCAGAGAGGAAGGACACATATGCAAACACACAGAGTCAGTGAACTGTAGCTGTCCTCAACATATCATGGTGTTTCCTCCTCAGTGCAGCTGTTGCTTCATTGCACACACAGAACTTCAGTGTTTCATGAAACATAGATTCAACTTAAGAACCATAATGAGTGATGATATAAGAATAAAACCTTACAATAGTGATGTACATCTATATTTGGGAGTTGCATTATTGTGTTTGAGAACTTTATGGTACTTCACAGAATTTTTTTTCTTCTCCTCAAATACACTGCCGGTGAGTTCACCCTAAATACCTGTAATATAAATATAAATAATATAAATTAGTTTCTCTTTGTCCTGTGGTATCTCTCCATGAACATATGATTTAACATTCAGGATCCTGAGATTTCTGCCTCCGACTAAAATGCAGGTGGAAGAATTTCATTTATAGAGCTTTCAGCAAAGATAAAGCATTTTAAAACTTGAGCAGCAACATGATTTTTTCTAAAGAACTCACTGGAGGTGAATAGATGATCCAAAGAACACAGTAATACAGGAACAATTTGACTCTGTGAACAGTTTTCATAGAGAGTATTTCTTCAGAGCAGTGTGTGAACATTTCATTCACCTCCTTTGTATGAGGTTGAGAAATCTCAGTGACGTTTCAAAACCTGGATAAATAAATCATACTGCTGCCTTTTATATTAAGGAAACTAATGAACAACCTTGATTTTCCCCCAATAATTGTCAGGTTTTTGTGTCTTTATTATGCTGTTACCTGTGGTGGATTAAGTCGGTCATGGGCCCCTAGGCTATGCTTTGTGTGGGCCCCTCCGTGGCTGTCCTGTGAGGTGTAGCAATAGTTTGAGTGATTTTCTATTGTTTCTGTGAGCGAATCAGACAAGAAAACACACTGACAATCTATCATAAACAATATAAATGATATATTAAAAGATCTAATTCTGATAAATAATGAAATATACATCCTATGTCTGCTAAACAATTGACCTTTTCTGTCCCTCTCCCAATTCCCACTGTCCCCCTGCCCCATGAGCTGTTGAACCACATTATGACCTGTTGAGTCTTGTTACTGAAACATATTACCCAACTGTTACCATCTTAATGATCAGTTACAGTGTACAGTACTACTTATTGAGGTCAGTCATGAGCCACACAGAGCCATGTCTCACTAACAGTCACAGTCTGGTTCATTGTCTCTTTAATGAGTAAAATGTGATCAAATCCTAATGTTGTCTGAACTGATGTTGAGAAACTGTGATGTTAAACTTCATTGATATTAATAGATTTAATTGCCCACTAGGTCTTTATAATAAAACTGTTTGTGTAGGACCAATAATAATTATTATTATATTTTTTTTTTTAATGATTATTCGAGTGTGTGTGTGTGTGTGTGTGTGTGTGTGTGTCCTCAGTGAAGTGTATCAGTCTCTGCAGTAGCTTCCAGCTGCAGCAGTCAGTTCAGTTTCTGTTCAGTCTGACTGAGGGAGGTTTTTGTACGACGCTTTTTCACTGTGTGAACACACACTGACTGTTGATAAGATGAAAACTCTGACAGTAGTAAACTGCTGCATCTTCAGTCTGGACTCCACTGATGGTCAGAGTGAAGTCAGAGTTTGATCCACTGCCTGTAAAACGACCTGGAATCCCTGATGCTCGAGTGCTAGCAGCATAAATGAGCAGTTTAGGAGTTTCTCCATCTCTCTGTTGGTACCAGGCTAAATAGTGGTTGCCCCCATAAGTATAAACATTCTGACTGGTCCTACATGTGATGGTGACGGAGCGTCCCAGAGCAGAGCTCACTGCTCCAGACTGAGTCACTGTGACCTGGCCTCTCTGGACTTTACCTGTGAAGCAGCAGCAGAGGAGAGTCCAGATGAGGACGGAGATCAAAGTCATGTTTTTGATGAGGAGGATTTCTGTGTCTTCTGTTGTCACGAAGGACAGCTGTCAGTCATCCAGTGTTCAACTCTCAGGACTATAAACTCTCCCAGAGCACTGGAGCATGGTGCTGCTGATGCAAAGTGGCTCTCTATGGAAATGCTCTGACTGACTCCAACAGGGACTTGGATTCCTCTCATGATGCTGTTTATCAATGGATCAATCACTTTATCAGAGTATTGATTAGGAATGTGTCAGTGCTCATTTGTATGAAGCTTTGGTTTCAGTTGATGAATTTCATGTCACTGTAATTGATGTTTGTAACACTTCATTAAGTTTACCAAAAAAGTATTCTGTCTTACAAAAAATGTCTTAAAAGTTTAACATTTAGTTAACAATGTTCTTTTTGAATGTAAAAAGCAAGCACACACCATCATGGTCTTTTCTTTTCGTTTTTGGAAAACAATAAAAACCTGCCATTTTTCATGCTTGGTTATATATTTTTTTGCTTTAAACCTTAAAACTTTTTTATAAAAATAATTTGCAGATTAAACATGAATACATCAGAGGAATAATGTGCCACTGTAACATTTTATCTTTAGTACTGAAACCTGTTGCCATGGTTCAGCAGTGATGCCTGTCTGTTGCCATGCCGACAGAGTTCAGAGAGGGAAGTGAAACATTTAAAATCATTTTCAACTAAAATCTCTCCCTCCCTCTCTCTCTCTCTCTCTCTCTCTCTCTCTCTCTCTCTCTCTCTCTCTCTCTCTCTCTCTGTCTCTCTCTCTCTCTCCCTCTCTCTCTCTCTCTCTCTCTCTGCAGTGGGTCGAGTCGTCCCCACCCTGACGGTGCTGCCCCCCTCCAGTGAGGAGCTGCAGCAGCGGAAGAATATTATTATTTAAACAGAAGTCTCATTCTATTGTACATCTGCAATTATTTAATTAATATTAAAGCACAATGAGGGATATTTTGTATTTGGCTGTGGTCATTTTATTAAACAATTCTGACATAATGGTATAATAATGCAGGATGGATTAATGTGGGAAAATACACAGGATGTGTGTAAAATGACCTTTGAATAAATATAAGACGGTCTGAACGACAGCAATATAAAGGGATATGACATAGAGGGAATCATTTGCTTTAATTTTATTTTAAAAAACATTCATATTTAGTGATTTGCAAATCTTCAACCCCAACAGCAAAATAAATTAAAGATGGCAAAGGGAGAGACAACGAATGGGTTACTGATTACAAAATGAATTAAATTCTTTGAATTTGTTAAAATGAAAAAGAAACTTAGTATACTTAATGAAGGGATCAGGATCAGAAAAGTAATTGAGTATAAATTTTGTGTTTCAGCTCAACACTGGACATGTTTATTAGATTTATCAGAAGAAGAATCTCACAAAACCCTGAGAAAATAATTTTAAGTTTAATAAACAACAGCTGTATTATCAATGATATTAACCTGCCTGTTGAAAGAGTTGATATCAAACTCTGACTGTGTTTGAATCACACTCACAAATGAGATCAAGTTTTATTGTCACATACATAAACATACACAATACAACAAACAGTGAAATTCTTCAGCGTATAGCTCCAAAATGAGGAGATACAAGTAAAGTAAAGTAGATCAATAAAATAAAGATGAATCCAACAATAAAATATGAATGAATGTTGCTGCATTCTGCACAAGGTAAAATAGAAATATATAATGCAAGCATTATAAGCAACTGCTATGTGACCTCTGACCAGCAGGGGTCACCATGCACTCTAGTGCAGTTATGGCATAGTAACATAATACAAGGCCCTCAACCCTTACAGACATGAGCACATCATTCTCTTTACTCAGATGCACAGTTTTTAAACGGTTTTTAAACGTTACATATTAATTATTGTCATTTCTATTCATGTACATTAGGATTTATTTTGGGTTTTTTTTGTTTTTATATTGCATTAGAATGATCTTATAATTTACACTGAAAGGATTTGTGTTATTCTGTATTTTAATGCTATTTGTGCAGTTTGGTTTTCATAAACATTTTCTTGTCAATAGTTATTTATTGTTTTCATATTGTGCTTCATTTATTAATTAAAGCCTGAACTGATAATAAAGTAGACATTCATTTTCATTCAGAGATATTAAAATTACTGGGGCCTTGAGGCCATTACCAGAGGAGTGATGGTGGTTTGGTCTTATGATGGGCCTAGTGCCGTGGTTTCCAACCTGGGGGTTGAGACCCCACTAGGTGTCGCCCAAAGCTTCATGTGAGTCCTTGATTTTATGCGATGCACAGTAAGCCTATATGTCAGCATTTTGTTCATTTCTGTGAAGAAAACTTTATGATTGTTTCTGTATAATTGTTATTTTTGAAGTTTAGATTATTATTTAAGATCTAAACTTATTATTAAGAAGGAGGTCATTTAAGTTTTATTCACAGAGGTTTAACTCTCAAGAAAAAAAAAGGATGTAAGGAATTTTTGACTGTTATAAACATGTACACTGACCAGCCATAACACTGTGAGCACTGACAGGTGGAGTGAATAACACTGATTATCTGGTTATCATGGCTCCTGTTAGTGGGGGGGATATATTAGGCAGCAAGTGAACATTTTGTCCTCAAGTTGATGTGTTAGAAGCAGGAAAAATGGGCAGTGTGAGGATCTGAAAGACTTTGACAAGGGCCACATTGTGATGACTAGACGACTGGGTCAGAGCATTTCCAAACCTGCAGCTCTTGTGGGGTGTTCCCGGTCTGCAGAGGTCAGTACCTATCTAAAGCGCTCCAAGGAAGGAAAAGCTGTGAACCTGAGACAGGATCATGGATCATTTGGTGGCAAAAGGGGGACCTACTGTACATAATATTGGGCAGGTGGTCATAATGCTATGGCTGATCTGTCAAAATTCATACAAATTTCTACACAAACAAAAGTTACTCTGTACTGTTACTGTTATACATTGAATATAGTATGAAATATTCACAAAATAATGTCAGTTTACTCAATGACAGAAAACGGGTCCCTAAAGGAAAAAGGTTGGGAACCGCGGCCTAGTGTAAGATGTCATTTAGTGCACCCAAAGTGCTCAGAACCTGTGAAAATTTCATTCACCTTATTTGTATCAGTTTTACAAATCTCAGTAAAATTTCAATGCCAGGAGAATTAAAGCATGACTGCTGCATTTTATATCAAGTAAACTCCTAAAAAACTTTTTTAATCAATTTAATTGTTGAGTACCTTTTTATAATTCACTGTTATAATAATAATAATATATATATATATATATATATACTCACTAATAATTACTTTTTTTGAATAGTGTGTGTGTGTGTGTGTGTGTGTGTGTGTGTGTGTGTGTGTGTGTGTGTGTGTGTGTGTCCTCAGTGAAGTGTATCAGTCTCTGCAGTAGCTTCCAGCTGCAGCAGTCAGTTCAGTTTCTGTTCAGTCTGACTGAGGGAGGTTTTTGTACGACGCTTTTTCACTGTGTGAACAACCACTGACTGTTGATAAGATGAGCACTCTGACAGTAGTAAACTGCTGCATCTTCAGTCTGGACTCCACTGATGGTCAGTGTGAAGTCAGAGTTTGATCCACTGCCTGTAAAACGACCTGGAATCCCTGATGCTCGACTGCTAGTTACATAAATGAGCAGTTTAGGAGTTTCTCCATCTCTCTGTTGGTACCAGGCTAAATAGTGGTTGCCCCCACTAGTAAAGACATTCTGACTGGTCCTACATGTGATGGTGACGGAGCGTCCCAGAGCAGAGCTCACTGCTCCAGACTGAGTCACTGTGACCTGGCCTCTGGACTCTGAGGATACAGAGACAAAAACATAAAGCAGCATCATGGTTTTGTGGGCTTCATTTCAGAGGGACGGATGTTCATAGAGGAGAGGAGTTTGATTCTCTGGACTTTACCTGTGAAGCAGCAGCAGAGGAGAGTCCAGATGAGGACGGAGATCAAAGTCATGTTTTTGATGAGGAGGATTTCTGTGTCTTCTGTTGTCATGAAGGACAGCTGTCAGTCATCCAGTGTTCAACTCTCAGGACTATAAACTCTCCCAGAGCACTGGAGCATGGTGCTGCTGATGCAAAGTGGCTCTCTATGGAAATGCTCTGACTGACTCCAACAGGGACTTGGATTCCTCTCATGATGCTGTTTATCAATGGATCAATCACTTTATCAGAGTATTGATTAGGAATGTGTCAGTGCTCATTTGTATAAGGCTTTGGTTTCAGTTTGATGGACACATTTTCTTCTAGAATATTTAGTGAATTCCCCCTAATTCACTACCACACAGATCAACATCACTGTGGGACACATTTAAACAAAATTATTATGTCTCATTAGTCATAATCTACAATAAACATGTGTTTATGATCTTTATTACATTTGTCATTCTTTATTGGAGAGTTGTTCTTTTGAAATATCTTATTTCATTGTTTTAATGTAACATGAATTAATACAGCTTATTTCACAAAAAAGATTAAATATATATTCATAGTTTATGTTTTAGACACTTTAAGCAGTTATTAGATAAACTGGGTAAACTGGGAATGTGTTTGCTGAGTTTGTTTGTGTCAAAGTCAGAGAGCCGTGTCTCTCTACAGTGAGAGGTTTTTTGTACGGCGGCTCAATGACTTTGTATCACTGTGGTACACGTTCGGTGGAGGAACCAGACTGGATGTTGGAAGTAAGTCAAATCTTTATATTTTTTATCATTTCAGGACATATTTGTCTTTTTATATATATTTCAGGAAGAATTCTTGATTTTTCATATTAATGTATATCTTCTGCAGAAATACTTTACACTCAGAGACATATTTTGCATCAGGAATATAAATTCAAAACCTGATTGAGGTGAATTTAAAATATCAAGACAGAATATGACTTGATATGTATATGAATGGTAAAGTTTCATCTTGAGGGCTTGTAGGTTTAGTTCAGTGTGTCAAAGTCAGAGAGCCGTGTCTCTCTACAGTGAGAGGTTTTTGTACGGCGGCTCAATGAGTTTGTATCACTGTGGTTGACTTTTGGTGGAGGAACCAGACTGGATGTTGGAAGTAAGTTTCTGTACAAATACTAAATACAATATTGTAAAGTAATGTTTTAAATTCAGTTTTTAAATGTCTGAAGTAGACAGGTATAGTTTGTTTTAATATTAACACTTGAAGTATTCATGTTTGTACTTGTCCTCCTTCATCATGGAGGCTAACTCTTTGTTCTTTACACATTCCTGTCAAACTGAAATTCAAACAGCTTGAAGTGTAGAAAAGATAAAACTGCAAACCTTTTTGTACAAATGTTTCATTTTTAAGATTCACTTTTACTTTTCTATGTCAGAAATAAATGTTTTTAAATGAATTAAGATAAAATTATAATAGTCAAATCGAACATAGTGAAGATAAAGATGAGTAAACGTTCAAAATATCTTCATAGTGTTATATATTGTTTTAAAGTTACAGTTTGGTAATGATGATTGAAATCCACATGAAGAACATTTGATTGTAGTCAGTTCATTTTCTGTGTTTGTTCATGTTTCCACTAAATACTTTAAAGTAATGTATAGTTCAGGTTTTGGATGATTTTGATGATACAGTTTTTGATATTTTATTTCCAGTGTAGTTTGATATCTTTCAACTCATTCTGTATGATGATTCTCTCTGTGCTGATATGCATGAGAGGCTTCTTAAAGGGAAGTGAAACAATGTGTGAGTGAGTGACTGGTGGAGCAGAAAAACCATCTGACAGAAACTCCTTAAAGGAGAAAATCAACTCTCACACAGTAAAGGTGTCCAAGTGTCTGCTGCTTGATTGACAGCTGTGTGGTCCCTGTCCTCTAAGCTGATTGGTGTCTCCTAGGTGATGTCCGTCCCACCCTGACGGTGCTGCCCCCCTCCAGTGAGGAGCTGCAGCAGGGGAAGGCCACGCTCATGTGTCTGGCCAACAAGGGCTTCCCCTCAGACTGGAGTCTGTCCTGGAAGGTGGACGGCAGCAGCAGCAGCAGCAGCAGCTGGGAGGAGAGCAGGAGCCCCGGGGTGCTGAAGGACGGCCACTACAGCTGGAGCAGCACCCTGAGGCTCTCTGCAGACCACTGGAGGAAGGTGGTCTCTGTGACCTGTGAGGCCACCCAGGGCTCCCAGACTCCGTTCTCAGAGACACTGAGGAGAGACCAGTGTTCCCAGTTCTGACCTGACTCACTGGGACTCTGATACTGGCTTTACTCTGCTACTGCTCTCTGCCTTTTTCTTTTTCTCATTACATATTTGAACAATAATGTGTTTTCAGCTCAATAATATTCCTATGAGACAGTACAACTTCACCAAAGGACTCGACATGAAAAGTCAGCAGAATTAACACATTGTCATCTTTCACTGCTTGCTGTAATACTGATGTTCCATTAAAGAATAAAAAATATATTAATCCAATCAAATTTGTCAGTTTATCATTAAATACTGTATATTAATATTTGTATATATTGCTGTGTAAAACAGTGGATCCTTTTATTCCAAACACACTGAGTTGTCTCAGGGTCAGATAGTTGGATTTTAACATATCAGGTGATGATGTTAGAAATATTGCTCAGTGTCCTACTCTGTACTGAACTGTGCTGTATTACATCATTTTTTTGATGATTTAATTAACAAAAGGAGATTCAAATTGTTTTGAGATTCATAAACTTTGTTAACAATAAAAGTCAATTTATAAAAACAGTTCATTTTATTCCCTGTAGAGCAGAAATTATTTCATAATTTTCTGCTATGAGTTTGACAAAAGTAACTTTGTTTTTTTCAAAGCAAATGTGGAAATATGTTGATATATTTATATCACGTAGGTCACTTTTGTCTTGTCATGTCTCCAGTTAATCTTTATTTTATTGATTTATTTTAATACTTTATTATTTGAAATTTGAGGGATGTACAGGTTTCGTTTGGTCCATCTTTGAGTATGAATGTTCTGATGTTAGTCTTTATATTGTTTGTTAATTGGATATAGTTGAAATAGCTGTGATCCAGAATTTGGTACAGGTCAAAGGTCAAGACCAAGACAGCTCTCATTAACTCTCTCATTGGCTTCTCTTGATAATTTTACAAACCAGATACATTTCTCTCTGAACTTGTTTTAATAAATGTTGACTGGTTGTGTGTGTGTGTGTGTGTGTGTGTGTGTGTGTGTGTGTGTGTGTGTGTGTGTGTGTGTGTGTGTGTGTGTGTGTGTGTGTGTGTGTCCTCAGTGAAGTGTATCAGTCTCTGCAGTAGCTTCCAGCTGCAGCAGTCAGTTCAGTTTCTGTTCAGTCTGACTGAGGGAGGTTTTTGTACGACGCTTTTTCCCTGTGTGAACAACCACTGACTGTTGATATAATGAACACTCTGACAGTAGTAAACTGCTGCATCTTCAGTCTGGACTCCACTGATGGTCAGAGTGAAGTCAGAGTTTGATCCACTGCCTGTAAAACGACCTGGAATCCCTGATGCTCGAGTGCTAGTATAGTAAACTAGAAAATTCCTAAAGCAATTTTGATTGTGCCTTGCTCTGGCCCGTGACACTGGCCCATACATTACTGACACTGCCGAGTAGTTTACAGTACAATGAGGGGAGACACCCATGTTTAATTCGGCGTCCGCGTGATCCACTAACAACCACGTATTTTGATGACAAATCTTCTTTTTTCCATCTATTGCCACGGTCTTCTCCCACTGAAATAGTGAGGCTGGTAACGAGTTGATGCGACAAAGTCGGCCAAAAAGTTGGTATTCATGTATTATATTGATGCCGAATTAGTTTCTACAGTTATGTGCTTTTATGTAAGCGCAAATAATTGTGAATATATGGTATTTCTTAAATGGAGCTTGGCATAATATTGTCCTGGGATTATGCAGGAAGCGTCATGCTTTTATTAAAATTGCTAAAGTAACTAAATAAGTAATAACCACAATGGTGGGAATAATAAGTATGTAGTTATAATAATAATGATAATAATAGTAATAATAATAACAACAATAATAAGTAATGCTTTCAATAATATGAATAACAATATTTATATTAATAAATAATACATAATTAAGAAAGAAAACTATTCTTACTGTGCAGTCATAGTGCAGTTACAACAGTCTGAGTGTCTTCTTCCTCACTAAATAAATCTAACTTGATGTTTTATTACTAAATCTGTATAACTTGTGTCAGGTGTAACAAGTTGAAATAGATGCTAATTAACAATTTCAGTGTCTTTTGTGACGTTTAATTAGAAAAGTAATCCTTTGTCCTCTCTAGCTAGCGAGTGCTAGCACATTAGTAGCTTATCCTCTCTAGCAAGCAAAGCATTTTAATTAATAAGCTAGCCTTCTAATACCTTCTTCTACCTTCTAATTCTCTTTAGCTAGCTAGCTAGAGCTAGCACACATAAACACAGTAACCAAAGCTAGCGCTAAAATAATCGCTAATCGCTAGCTACATGCTAATCGCTAGCTAAGCGCTAGCTTTTGGTTAATGTGTTTAATTGTATTATTCTCCTGAAGGAGTGCTAATGTAAATTAAGGAACAGCTCATAGTAGGGTAAAATATTTAAGGTGTACTGAACTTATTTTGTGTTAATATTAAAATCATTCAGCTTTAAATTGTTTGTTTGTTAGCCACCTGCTAATTATCTTTAGCTAGCCAGCTAGCGCTAGCTTATTAATAGCTTAAATGCTCCTCTGAAGCTAGCTATGTGTGTGTGTGTGTGTGTGTGTGTGTGTGTGTGTGTGTGTGAGCAGGCTTTGGTTGTCATGGCAATCAGGGGAGCCCACAGCAGCTGCGCACGCTCTCTCTCTGTCTCTAACTCCTCAGAGAGACAGAAAACATTTAAAATGAATCCCCTCAAAAGCATGGCCAGGAACGACCGAAATGAAAACCGAAAACACCGTGAGCATCGTCATCTTGTTGACTATAGCACTGCCGAGTTTCAGTGGTTAAAGTTAAAAAATGTGACCTGGGGAGATTGAGAGAGAAGAGGTTCAACGAGCGTC
Organism: Dicentrarchus labrax; assembly: GCF_905237075.1. NCBI lineage: Eukaryota > Metazoa > Chordata > Actinopteri > Moronidae > Dicentrarchus > Dicentrarchus labrax. The sequence goes on along the minus strand of NW_026136930.1, from coordinate 73,611 downwards.
TTTCAAGATTTGTCCTCTAAAATTAACATGGGAGTAGATGGGGCCGTGAGAGGGTGTTGCTGGCGCATCAGTGCGTCTCCCGCCAAAACTATTTGTCTGACAGCTTCAGCAGTGGTATCACTGCGACCCCAACGAATTTACCTACGTTTCTATCTATAAATTATTTCTGTAGAGTGAAATTTGTGGCCATGACAGCAGTTTACAAATTTATTTTTCGACAAATTTTTCTCTCTCCCCACACTCTAGCGATGATGTCACGCACTCTGGCAGTTTTTCTCAGTTGGAGGTTCTCGCAATACACACCCATTCATTTTTTGGACCGGTTTTTGGCGATTTATCGGCAAACCGTTTGGCGAAATTCTTAGAAAAGTCATAGCACTAATGTCCTCATCGAGCCGCACGTTCTGATACCTTTTTTGTGTACGTGCGATCAAAGCTCCGGGAGAAGAAGCGCGCCGAAAAACGTACGGAAGAAGAATAATAATATTAAGCCCGAGGAACGAGGAATAATAGTATTGTGCTTGCTTATGCAAGGCACAATAATGAGCAGTTTAGGAGTTTCTCCATCTCTCTGTTGGTACCAGGCTAAACTGTTAGAATTATAGATGTTCTGACTGGTCCTACATGTGATGGTGACGGAGCGTCCCAGAGCAGAGCTCACTGCTCCAGACTGAGTCACTGTGACCTGGCCTCTGGACTCTGAGGATACAGAGACAAAAACATAAAGCAGCGTCATGGTTTTGTGGGCTTCATTTCAGAGGGACGGATGTTCATAGAGGAGAGGAGTTTGATTCTCTGGACTTTACCTGTGAAGCAGCAGCAGAGGAGAGTCCAGATGAGGACGGAGATCAAAGTCATGTTTTTGATGAGGAGGATTTCTGTGTCTTCTGTTGTCATGAAGGACAGCTGTCAGTCATCCAGTGTTCAACTCTCAGGACTATAAACTCTCCCAGAGCACTGGAGCATGGTGCTGCTGATGCAAAGTGGCTCTCTATGGAAATGCTCTGACTGACTCCAACAGGGACTTGGATTCCTCTCATGATGCTGTTTATCAATGGATCAATCACTTTATCAGAGTATTGATTAGGAATGTGTCAGTGCTCATTTGTATGAGGCTTTGCTTTGGGTTAATATATTTCATGTCACTCTAATTGCTATTTCTAACAGTTTGTACATATAAAGTTTACCAAGAAGTATTTTGTCTTACAAAAGTATTATTAAAAGTTTAAATATTTCACTCCAAATACAGGACCAACAATTGTTGAGAGGTTTAACTTGATTTAAATATTTCACACATTGTATGTCACAACAGATAATCTTAAAACATCACTATTAAAACATATATTTAACTGTGAGTAGGTTTGATTTAATGAGTTTCAATACACAACTCAGTAGTTAACAATGTTCAATTTGAATGTAAAAAGCAAGCACACACCATCGAGGAATTTCCTTTTCTTTTTTGAAAAACAATAAAAACCTGCCATTTTTCATGCTCGGTAATATATTTTTTGCTTTAAACCTAACAGAGGAACAATGTGCCACTGTAACATTTTATCTTTAGTACTGAAACCTGTCTGTTGCCATGGTTCAGCAGTGATGCCTGTCTGTTGCCATGGCGACTGAGTTCAGAGAGGGAAGTGAAACATTTAAAATCCTTTTAAACTAAACTCTAAGCTTCTCCAAAATGTCTTCTCCCTCTCTCTCTCTCTCTCTCTCTCTCTCTCTCTCTCTCTCTCTCTCCCTCTCTCTCTCTCTCTCTCTCTCTCTCTGCAGTGGGTCGAGTCGTCCCCACCCTGACAGTGCTGCCCCCCTCCAGTGAGGAGCTGCAGCAAAGGGAAGAATATTATTATTTAAACAGAAGTCTCATTCTATTGTACATCTGCAATTATTTAATTAATATTAAAGCACAATGAGGGATATTTTGTATTTGGCTGTGGTCATTTTATTGAACAATTCTGACATAGGGGAGAGTGGGGTAAGTTGAGCCAAAGGGTAAGTTGAGCCACCCCCTTGTTGCTAGGAAATGGTAAAAAACATTGATCATGTGACCAAATATTTAGGAGGAAGGCTTCATTTCATGGAGTCTGTGAATGTAAGAACCACATGGGTAAAGTGGTTAGATATTTATTTCCAAAAAATCATTTTTCACTCTTGAAAGTGAATTGAGTCTATCATAAGTTTCATGAGAATTGTGTTTAGACCAAAGAAGATCATTTTAAATTTGTTTTATACATCAATTGTGGTATCTATGAGCTACAACATGAGCTCATAAACCTTGCATAAAAGTGCACCATTTTAGCTGTGGGGACTAATAAAGTTAAAATGGTAGCTCTGGGGTAAGTTGAGCCATTTGGCCAGGGGTAAGTTGAGCCGGTGGCTACAGCCAAAATACACTCAATAAGTGTATCCAAAAACATATTCTGTGCATATTCCAAAAACACAGCTGTTAATGTTTTCTTCCTAAGCGCACTTTAAAATACACATGAATGGGAAGAAGTGAGTGTTATTTAGGGAGGGAGAAGATGAGGGAGGGGTGGGGTGGAGGTGGGGAGGAGGGTCCAAGGAGGGAGTAGGTACACGGCTCGACTTACCCCGCTCCTATGCTCAACTTACCCCATACACGGGGTAAGTTGAGCCACAAGACCACTTTTTTGGACATGCTATATTATCCAAACAGTTATGTTTACACTCATTCTGTTTGTTTGAAGGGATTCACAACATCCTAAAATATATGCAGATATATTAGTTAGCAACAAAACTATGATTGCCTTGATGTAGTGATCCTAAATATGAAAAATGGCTCATCTTACCCCACTTTCCCCGAATGGTATAATAATGCAGGATGGATTAATGTGGGAAAATACACAGGATGTGTGTAAAATGACCTTTGGATAAATATAAGACGGTCTGAAAAACAGTAGTATAAAGGGATATGACACAGAGGGAATCATTTGCTTTAATTTTAATTTTAAAAACATTCATATTTAGTGATTTGCAAATCCTCAAGCCCAACAGCAAAATAAAATAAATGATTAAATTCTTTGAATTTGTTAAAATGAAAAAAGACACTTAGAATACTTAATGAAGTGATCAGGATCAGAAAAGTAATTGAGTATGAATTTAGTGTTTCAGCTCAACACTGGACATGTTTATTAGATTCATCAGAAGAAGAATCTCACAAAACCCTGAAAAAATAATTTAAAGGTAAATAAACAACAGCTGTATTATCAATGATATTAACCTGCCTGTTGAAAGAGTTGACATCAAACTCTGACTGTGTTTGAATCACACTCACAAATGAGATCAAGTTTTATTGTCACATACATAAACATACACAATACAACAAACAGTGAAATTCTTCAGCGTATAGCTCCAGAATGAGGACATACAAGTAAAGTAAAGTAGATCAATAAAATAAAGATGAATGCAACAATAAAATATGAATGAATGTTTCTGCATTCTGCACAAAGTAAAATAGAAATATAAATTGCATTATAAGCAACTGTTATGTGACCTCTGACCAGCACGGGTCACCATGCACTCTAGTGCAGTTATGGCATAGTAACATAATACAAGGCCCTCAACCCTTACAGACATGAGCACATCATTGTCTTTACTCAGATGCACAGTTTTTAAACTGCTTATTGTTATTTGTTTAAAAGTTACATATTAATTCAGTTATTTATGTTTATGTTCATTTGCAATTTTTTTCAATATTTATTGTTTTTAAATTGTGTATTATTTATTAATTAAAGCCTGAACTGATAATAAAGTAGGCATTCATTTTCATTCAGAGATATTAAAATTACTGGGACCTTGAGGCCATTACCAGAGGAGTGATGGTGGTTTGGTCTTAGGATGGGCCTACTGCATTGGTTTTCAACCTGGGGGTTGAGACCCCACTAGGTGTCGCCAAAGTTTCATGCGAGTCCATAATTTTAAAGTGTGTAAGAAAACTTTGAAAGTATGCACAGTAAGCCTATATGTCAGCATTTTGTTTATTTCTGTGAAGAAAACTTCATGATTGTTTCTGTATAATTGTTATTTTTGAAGTTTAGATTATTATTTAAGATCTAAACTCATTATTAATTAGGACTTTCACAAAAGTTATATTCACAGAGGTTTAACTCTCTGATTAACAGCTTCATCCTGCATTAGAAAGGTACACAGTTCAAACAACCAAAGAACTCACAGAACAATGGCCAAGCATCAAGTAGTGCCTACAATGGGCACGTGAGCATCAGAACTGGACCACACAGCAATGGAAGAAGGTGGCCTGGTCTGATGAATCTCATTTTCTTTTATATCTTGTGAATGGCCAGGTGAGTGGGATAGATGGTGAGAAGCTGTGAGGATAAAATCTATTGATTTTAATAGGTTTAATTGTCCATTTTCTCTTTATAAATCAAACGGTTTCAGTTCAATGATTTTGTGTTTATTTGAGTAGTGTAGTAAACATGTCATGTGTATATCAGCACCGCTCGAGTTGACTACCTGAACTAGCTCGCAAACTTCGCTCTATATATGTTTGTTTTATGTATGCATTTTGTCTTGTTATGATTTTAGTAGATCATTAATTTATACAATATAAGTATACACATTAAATTAATACATTGTGAAATGTAATGGGTGTAAAGGTTTTGTTTCGTCTATCTTTGATGATGAAGGTTTCTGATCTGTGTCTTTTTATTTCCTTTTATTGGTATTAATTTCTGCTGTGTGTCTTCTTATATTCTTTGATAATTCGATGTAGTTGAAATAGTTGTGATCCAGGATTAAGTAAAGTTCAAAGGTCATGACCAAGACAGCTTTCATTAACTTTCTCATTGGCTTCTCTTGATAATTTTACAAACCAGATAAGAACATGTGTTTATAATAAGAAACTGTGAGGGAGAACGTTATTTGATTTGCTGCAAGATAATTTTTTGTCACTGAACTTGTTTTAGTACATGTTCACTGGTAGTGTGCGTGTGTGTGTGTGTGTGTGTGTGTGTGTGTGTGTGTGTGTGTGTGTGTGTGTGTGTGTGTGTGTCCTCAGTGAAGTGTATCAGTCTCTGCAGTAGCTTCCAGCTGCAGCAGTCAGTTCAGTTTCTGTTCAGTCTGACTGAGGGAGGTTTTTGTACGACGCTTTTTCACTGTGTGAACACATACTGACTGTTGATAACATGAAAACTCTGACAGTAGTAAACTGCTGCATCTTCAGTCTGGACTCCACTGATGGTCAGAGTGAAGTCAGAGTTTGATCCACTGCCTGTAAAACGACCTGGAATCCCTGATGCTCGAGTGCTAGCAGCATAAATGAGCAGTTTAGGAGTTTCTCCATCTCTCTGTTGGTACCAGGCCAAAGCATGGTAGCTGCTCCAAGTATAGACATTCTGACTGGTCCTACATGTGATGGTGACGGAGCGTCCCAGAGCAGAGCTCACTGCTCCAGACTGAGTCACTGTGTACTGGCCTCTGGACTCTGAGGATACAGAGACAAAAACATAAAGCAGCGTCATGGTTTTGTGGGCTTCATTTCAGAGGGACGGTGTTCATAGAGGAGAGGAGTTTGATTCTCTGGACTTTACCTGTGAAGCAGCAGCAGAGGAGAGTCCAGATGAGGACGGAGATCAAAGTCATGTTTTTGATGAGCAGGATTTCTGTGTCTTCTGTTGTCATGAAGGACAGCTGTCAGTCATCCAGTGTTCAACTCTCAGGACTATAAACTCTCCCAGAGCACTGGAGCATGGTGCTGCTGATGCAAAGTGGCTCTCTATGGAAATGCTCTGACTGACTCCAACAGGGACTTGGATTCCTCTCATGATGCTGTTTATCAATGGATCAATCACTTTATCAGAGTATTGATTAGGAATGTGTCAGTGCTCATTTGTATGAGGCTTTGCTTTCAGTTTGATGGACACATTTTCTTCCAGAATATTTAGTGAATTCCCCCTAATTCACTACCACACAGATCAACATCACTGTGGGACACATTTAAACAAATATATTATCTTTTATTTATTTTATATTCATCATAATATACAATAAACATATGTTTATGATCATTATTTACATTTGTCATCATTTATTGGAGACTTTTACTTTGAAATATCTTGTTTCATCGTTTCAATGTAACATGAATTAATACAGCTTTTATCATACAAAAAAGATTAAATATATATTCATAGTTTATTTTTTAGACACTTTAACCAGTTATTAGATGAACTGGGTAAACTGGGAATGCGCTTGCTGAGTTTGTTTGTGTCAAAGTCAGAGAGCCGTGTCTCTCTACAGTGAGAGGTTTTTGTACGGCGGCTCAATGAGTTTGTATCACTGTGGTGGACTTTTGGTGGAGGAACCAGACTGGATGTTGGAAGTAAGTCAAATCTTTAATTTTTTTATCATTTCAGGACATATTTGTCTTTTGATATATATTTCAGGAAGAATTCTTGATTTTTCATATTAATGTATATCTTCTGCAGAAATACTTTACACTCAGAGACAAACTTTGAATCAGGAATATAAATTCAAAACCTCACTGAAGTCAATTTAAAATATCAATACAGAATATGAATCAGTAATTCCAACTTTAATGGTAAAGCTTCATCTTGAGGGTTTGTAGGTTTAGTTCAGTGTGTCAAAGTCAGAGAGACGTGTCTCTCTACAGTGAGAGGTTTTTGTACAGCGGCTCAATGAGTTTGTATCACTGTGGTGGACTTTTGGTGGAGGAACCAGACTGGAAGTTGGAAGTAAGTTTCTGCACAAATATTAAATACAATATTGTAAAGTAATGTTTTATATACAGTCTTTGGATGTTTGAAGCAGACAGATATAGTTTGTTTTAATTTAAACACTTGAAGTATTCATGTTTGTACCTGTCCTCCTTCATCATGGAGGCTAACTCTTTGTTCTTTACACATTCCTGTCAAACTGCAATTCAAACAGCTTGAAGTGTAGAAAAGATAAAACTGCAAACCTTTTTGTACAAATGTTTCATTTTTAAGATTCACTTTTACTTTTTGATGTCAGAAATAACTGTTTTTAAATTAATTAAGATAAAATTATTATAGTCAAATTGAACGTAGTGAAGATAAAGATGAGTAAATGTTCAAAATCTCTTCATAGTGTTATATATTGTTCTAAAGTTACAGTTTGGTAATGATGATTGAAATCCACATGAAGAACATTTGATTGTAGTCAGTTCATTTTCTGTGTTTGTTCATGTTTCCACTAAATACTTTAAAGTAATGTATAGTTCAGGTTTTGGATGATTTTGATGATACAGTTTTTGATATTTTATTTCCAGTGTAGTTTGATATATTTCAGCTCATTCTGTATGATGATTCTCTCTGTGCTGATATGCATGAGAGGCTTCTTAAAGGGAAGTGAAACAATGTGTGAGTGAGTGACTGGTGGAGCAGAAAAACCATCTGACAGAAACTCCTTAAAGGAGAAAATCAACTCTCACACGGTAAAGGTGTCCAAGTGTCTGCTGCTTGATTGACAGCTGTGTGGTCCCTGTCCTCTAAGCTGATTGGTGTCTCCTAGGTGATGTCCGTCCCACCCTGATGGTGCTGCCCCCCTCCAGTGAGGAGCTGCAGCAGGGGAAGGCCACGCTCATGTGTCTGGCCAACAAGGGCTTCCCCTCAGACTGGAGTCTGTCCTGGAAGGTGGACGGCAGCAGCAGCAGCAGCAGCAGCAGCTGGGAGCAGAGCAGGAGCCCCGGGGTGCTGAAGGACGGCCAGTACAGCTGGAGCAGCACCCTGAGGCTCTCTGCAGACCACTGGAGGAAGGTGGGCTCTGTGACCTGTGAGGCCACCCAGGGCTCCCAGACTCCGCTCTCAGAGACACTGAGGAGAGACCAGTGTTCCTAGTCATAACCTGACTCACTGGGACTCTGCTACTGGTTTTACTCTGCTACTGCTCTCTGCCTTTTTCTTTTTCTCATTACATATTTGAACAATAATGTGTTTTCAGCTCAATAATATTCCTATGAGACAGTACAACTTCACCAAAGGACTCAACATGAAAAGTCAGCAGAATTAACACATTGTCATCTTTCACTGCTTGCTGTAATACTGATGTTCCATTAAAGAATAAAAATATATTCATCAGATCAAATTTGTCCGTTTATCATTAAATACTGTATATTCATATTTGTATATATTGCTGTGAAAAACAGTGGATCCTTTTATTCCAAACACACTGAGTTGTCTCAGGGTCAGATAGCTGGATTTTAACATATCAGGTGATGATGTTAGAAATATTGCTCAGTGTCCTACTCTGTACTGAACTGTGCTGTGTCACATCATTTTTTCATGATTTAATCAACAAGAAGAGACTCGCAATGTTTTAGATTCATAAACGGTGTTGATAATGATACATCATTTATGAAACAAATTCATTTTATTCTGTTGAGATCTCAAATTATTTCAACAAAAATAACTTTTTTTCAAAGCAAATGTAAAAAATATAAATATAAATATTGTCATTCCTAAACATTTGTAAGTTTTTTTATAGATTCACTGAGTATATGTTTTTATGTTACTCAAACTATAATGTTTAAGAGCTAAAATTATGCAGCTGTCATTCTGATTTTCAGCAATCTTCTTTTTTTCATCAGGAATGGCACAAAAATTACTCCTAAAAATTATATTGAAGAAAAATATGAAAAATATTTTCTTGTTGAAATTGAACAATGTATGTTAATCCATCATGTAGTGTTTTAATGTCTGTGCAGCTGTTGATTGAGATCAGTTCCTCTCCAGCGGAGGGAGGTTTTTGTACGACGCTTTTTCACTGTGTGAACAACCACTGACTGTTGATGTAATGAGCACTCTGACAGTAGTAAACTGCTGCATCTTCAGTCTGGACTCCACTGATGGTCAGAGTGTAATCACTACCAGATCCGCTCCCACTGAAACGATCTGAAACTCCAGACTGACGGGTTGAACCACAAGTAATTAGGAGTTTAGGAGATTCTCCAGGTTTCTAAAGGTACCAGCTGAAGCAGTAACCAGTGCTTGGACTAACGTTACATCTGATAGAGACAGTCTGTCCTGGAACAACAGACTGAGCTTTAGGAGACTGAGTCACAATGACTTCTCCTGATGAATCTGGAAAACATGAAAAAGAAAAGGAGAAGGGTTATTGAGACAAATCCAGTTTGGAGAAAGATGATCAACATCCAAACAGAAGAGTATCATTTCTTTAACATGGAGAATAGATGGAAGAAGGTAAATGCTGCTTGTTTCAGTGTTTCTCCATCATAGCAGAACATCATTGTGGTGAACCTGGTTGCATCCTGAAGCAAAGTTTTCAGAAGAGAGTCTCACCCTGAACAAGGAGCCCCAGGGTGGCCAGCAGTAGAGTCAGTGACATTATCATTGTGCTGCCGGCGTGTCAGTGGCTCTGAAAGGCCTGGACAGCCACTGATCAACACTGGCCTCTTAACGGCTGGGAGCAGAGAGGAAGGACACATATGCAAACACACAGAGTCAGTGAACTGTAGCTGTCCTCAACATATCATGGTGTTTCCCCCTCAGTGCAGCTGTTGCTTCATTGCACACACAGAACTTCAGTGTTTCATGAAACATAGATTCAACTTAAGAACCATAATGAGTGATTATATAAGAGTAATACCTTACAATAGTGATGTACATCAATACTTGGGAGTTGCATTATTGTGTGTGAAAACTTTTCACAGAACATTTTTATCTTTTCCTCAAATACACTGCAGGTCAGTTCACCCTAAATACCTGTAATATAAATTAATTTCTCTTGTGGTTTCTCCAGTGGTATCTCTCCATGAACATATGATTTAACATTCAGGGTTCATTCAGGATCCTGAGATTGCTGCTTCCACCCCAATAAAATGCAGGTGGAAGAAATTTCATTTGTAAAGATTTCAGCAAAGATAAAGCATTTTAACTCAATGGAGGTGAATCGATGATCCAAAGAACACAGTAATACAGGAACAATCTAACTCTGTGAACAGTTTTCATAGAGAGTATTTCTTCAGAGCAGTCTGTGAACATTTCATTCACCTACTTTGTATGAGGTTGAGAAATCTCAGTGACGTTCCAAAACCTGGATAAATAAATCATAACTGCTGCCTTTTACATTAAGGAAACTAATGAACAACCTTGATTTCCCCCCAATAATTGTCAAAACTGCAGTTTGGATACCAGGAGAAGGTGGGCGTGGAGGATGCCATCCTCTATCTGCTCCATAGGGCCCGCTCTCATCTGGACAAGGAGAGCGGCACTGTGAGAATCGTGTTTTTTGATTTCTCCAGTGCCTTCAACACCATCCGGCCGCTCCTGCTGAGAGACAAGCTGGCAGAGATGAGGGTGGACCCACTCCTGGTGACATGGATTACGGACTACCTCACGGAGAGACCACAGTACGTCAGACTGAAGGGCTGCACATCAGACACTGTGGTCCGCAGCACCGGAGCACCACAGGGTACCGCGCTCTCTCCCGTCCTTTTCACCGTGTACACATCTGACTCCCAGTACAACTCCGGGCTCTGCCACATGCAGAAATACTCGGACAATACTGCGATAGTTGGCTGTATCAAGGATGGACGGGAGGGGAAGTACAGGAGCCTGGTCAAGGACTTTGTGAGGTGGTGGAGGTCCAACCATCTGCAGCTGAACACCTCCAAGACCAAGGAGATGGTGGTGGATTTCAGAAGGAAGAAACCACATCTCCAACCCGTGTCCATTGAGGGGGTCGATGTGGAGGTGGTCAGGACCCATAAATATATTGAGCTGCAGCTGGATAACAAGCTGGACTTGACAGCAAATATGGACGCTTTACACAGGAAAGGGCAGAGCCGTCTGTACTTCCTGAGAAGGCTGGGGTCCTTCAACATCTGCAAAAAACTGCTGCAGATGTTTTACCAGTCTGTGGTGGCCAGCGTGTTCTTTTATGCTGTGGTTTGCTGGGGAGGAAGTGTTGTACCCTTAAAAAGGGGAATAGTAACGGGAGAAGGATGAGGAAAACACACACACAGCTCTTTCCTTCACTCGTCTGTATTGAATCTTATTTTAAACAATGCATACGAACAACAGACAAATGTATACATATGCACACTCAGTTTTAGGACCACAAATATCATATGTGTCTTTTTAACATGTTCTAAATTATCTAAATTATTGTTTTAACCAAATACACACAACATGTAAATTATGTTTTTAACAAGCTAAATTATCATGGAACTTTTGAATAATGAAATGTATTTTTAACATGTTGACTCATCAATTCTCATCATTATGACATGAACTAGACACAAATATATAAATATATATAACAGTAACACACTTAAACACCAATGTCAACATTCAGACTCTACGGCGTGGCCACGAGGTATCCGACTGCTAGCTTACACGTCTGAGTTAGCAAGTAACTAAACCAAAAATAAGTCCAACAAAAAGGTCTCTTCCATGCATTCACAGTAACAGAGAAACATAAAGAAAAATGCTATCAACATGTGTTCATAAGTATACAGTGCTTTGCAAACGGTAATTACCTTAAAAAGGGGAATAGTAACGGGAGAAGGATGAGGAAAACACACACGCAGCTCTTTCCTTCACTCGTCTGTATTGAATGAGGAAGAGGAGCGCGATCCCCCTACTGGAGTTATATACAACTTGTCACAGAAGCAGCAAGAAGAGAGACGCCGGTCGACTGGACAGACTTGGGCGGCTGTGGCTCAGAGGCAGAGCGGGTCGTTCCTTAATCGGAAGGTTGTGGGTTCGATCCCCGGCTCCTGGTGCCACATGTCGAAGTATCCTTGAGCAAGATACTGAACCCCGAATTGCTCCCGATGCCGTGCATCGGTGTGTGAATGTGTATGAATGTTAGTTTCTGTTCAATGGACTTTGCCATCACTGAGTGAATGTGTGTGAAAGGGTGTAAAAGCGCTTTGAGTGGTCAGAAGACTAGAAAGGCGCTATACAAGTACAGGTCCATTTACCATTTACTTGTAAGGAGAGCTGGCTCAGTAGTGGGCACAGAGCTGGACTCTCTGGTGACAGTGGCAGAGAAGGACCCTGGACAAACTGGACAACGCCCACCAGCCTCTGCACGACACCTTCACCAGGCAGAGGATTGTGTTCAGTGGCAGACTGCTGTCCCAGTCCAGCTCCACCAACAGACTCAAAAACTCTTTCGTCCCCCATCAGACTGTACAACAGCTCTCAGTAAAGGCGGGGAGGACAAAATAGACAATAGACAATAGATAATAGACAATGGACAATTTCTACCTGTATTTGCACATCCATTTGCACTGTTTACTGTTTGCAATGTTTACTGTAGCTACTGTTAATTTTATATATATTATACATATATATATATATATATATATATATATATATATATATATATATTTTATTGTTGATTCTATTCTTAAGGTTAGGGATTTTAATTTTACTCTAATGTATGTTTAATGTATGTTTTGTATTTTGTATGCTACTGGTTACTTGAATTTCCCTCTGGATAAATAAAGTATCTATCTATCTATCTATCTATCTATCTATCTATCTATCTATCTATCTATCTATCTATCTGTCTTTGTGTCTTTATTATGCTGTTACCTGTGGTGGATTAAGTCGGTCATGGGCCCCGAGGCTATGCTTTGTGTGGGCCCCTCCGTGGCTGTCATGGGATGTGTGGTAATAGTTTGGGTAATTTTCTGTTGTTTCTGTGAGTGAATCAGGCAAGAAAACACACTGATAATCTATCATAAACAATATAATTGATATATTAAATGATCTAATTATGATAAATAATGAAATATACATACCATGTCTGCTAAACAATTTACTTTTTCTGTCCCTCTCCCAATTCCCACTGTCCCCCTGCCCCATGAGCTGTTGTTACATCTGTAATAACCACATTATGACCTGTTGAGTCTTGTTACTGAAACATATTACCCCACTGTTACCATCTTAATAATCAGTTACAGTGTAAAGTACTACTTATTGAGGTCCGTCATGAGCCACACAGAGCCATATCTCACTAACAGTCACAGTCTGGTTCATTGTCTCTTTAATGAGTAAAATGTGTTTGTTAGTTATGACAAAAATGTGATCATATCCTAATGTGGTCTTTAACTGTCCATTAGTTCTTTATAAGGAAACTGTTTGTGTAGGACGAAAAATTATTTGTAATTTCTTTTTTTAATGATAATTCCATTTTGTGTGTGTGTGTGTGTGTGTGTGTGTCCTCAGTGAAGTGTATCAGTCTCTGCAGTAGCTTCCAGCTGCAGCAGTCAGTTCAGTTTCTGTTCAGTCTGACTGAGGGAGGTTTTTGTACGACGCTTTTTCACTGTGTGAACAACCACTGACTGTTGATGCTATGATAACTCTGACAGTAGTAAACTGCTGCATCTTCAGTCTGGACTCCACTGATGGTCAGAGTGAAGTCAGAGTTTGATCCACTGCCTGTAAAACGACCTGGAGTCCCTGATTGTCGAGAAGTTGCTCTATAGATAAGCAGTTTAGGAGTTTCTCCATCTTTCTGTTGGTACCAGGCTAAAAAGTCATTATTATAAACGTTCTGACTGGTCCTGCATGTGATGGTGACGGAGCGTCCCAGAGCAGAGCTCACTGCTCCAGACTGAGTCACTGTGACCTGGCCTCTGGACTCTGAGGATACAGAGACAAAAACATAAAGCAGCGTCATGGTTTTGTGGGCTTCATTTCAGAGGGACGGATGTTCATAGAGGAGAGGAGTTTGATTCTCTGGACTTTACCTGTGAAGCAGCAGCAGAGGAGAGTCCAGATGAGGACGGAGATCAAAGTCATGTTTTTGATGAGGAGGATTTCTGTGTCTTCTGTTGTCATGAAGGACAGCTGTCAGTCATCCAGTGTTCAACTCTCAGGACTATAAACTCTCCCAGAGCACTGGAGCATGGTGCTGCTGATGCAAAGTGGCTCTCTATGGAAATGTATGAGAGACCATGTTCTCAGTACTGACCGGACTCACTGGGACTCTGCTTCTGTTTTTACCTTGCTACAGCTTTAAATCTGCACTTTCTATCATTCCACCATTTTAACAAATTTGAACTTCAGATTATGACATTTTCATTGTCCCAATAATGCCAATGCTGTTAATGCTATACATCAATCAAAAGATATTTTCTATCTTTAGATCAAATAATTTTTCATGGATCCCTGTTTACCAACAATAGATGTCTTATTCCATATTTCCACATGTGCAGGATTATAACCAATGTCAGAATAAGATTTTCATATCATTGTTGATAGTTAATACAATCTGGGAAAAATAGCTAAAAATAATAAATAACATAGCATGAGTGAAAAATGTGCACACATGCTGTTTCATTGGGTTTCCCCATACTGGACACTTTTTGTGTATAATGTGTATGTGCACAACAACATAGTAATGTTAATAAAAAAATGCTGACATATGTTAGAAACTCTTTCTAGTTAAATCTAGACAGCTAAATCTCTCTCAAACATGTGATTGAAGATATTTAACCTCATCTGCTGAAGACTTGGTCAAACCTGCAAAACTGGAATGAAAAGCAATCTAAAATATACAGGCTGAACATGCATGGGCTGACTACCAAACTGCTCTCAATTCAATTCAAATTCAATTCAAAATGGGCTTTATTGGCATGAAAGTTTTTGCCAAAGCAAAAGCATCAAAATACAATACAATAAGTCGAAATATTCAGACAATACACAATATGAAAGATATATACATTATTAACATTATATTAGTTATATACAGTGTGTGTGTGTGTGTGTGTGTGTGTGTGTGTGTGTGTGTGTGTGTGTGTGTGTGTGTGTGTGTGGGCCCACTGTTTTGTTTAGAGTTTAGTTAAGTAGCATTTGATGTCTGATGAGTACAGGTAAATCATATTAAAGTGGTAAGAACTAGGAATGTTAGAGACCTGAGATAATTTAAGTTTTGAATAGTATTTTGATATTGCCAAATCTATTTTGCTTATTACAAGTGTCTGATTTTCTACAGTGTTTTGCCAATTTTGGTAAAGGGTATTTCGTTTACAATTTAGTATTTCAACTATAATATTTTTATTTTAAAGAAGTCTAATTTGGGTAATTGTGTTATTTCATTTTTGTTTCTTCTTAACTAACAAAGTAAATATTATTTGTGTTACACTGCAAACCACTGGTTAGTAAAATATTATTTTATTTATTTGAAAGAGTTGTCTGGGGTCAGTTATTTAAAATAGTGTACAGTATGTGTGAATAGAGCCACTGCTTAGTCTAACAGTGTTGTTGGTTATTCATAAAGTATTAGGCTATAAAAAGTTGCACACAAAACAGGTAAACCTTCGTGGTAGCTACCTTAATGAATCGAACCCAAACACCCCATCATTCAAGTCCAAGGTGAGTTCCTTTAACATAGGCATTTACTGAGTGTTGGGGTGCTACACATATATAAAGAGAGTTTATTACTCTGTAAACTGTGTTCAGCTACTGTAGATGTACAATGCATTGTGGGAAAATATTAATTTTATAATATTATTAACTCTAGATATAATTACAGTAACTAACATATCTGTATAAACCTGTCTGATGAGAGACTTGACATCAGTTGACTCAAACTCAAAGGTTAAAACATTCATCTTTGCCTAAAAAAAAATAACGTGCGAAAAAAAAATGAAAATGTGATTGATTATTTTAAATGCCGCATTATTAGAACTACATGTAATTATGAGGTGTGTTTTAGTTGTATCTTGTTGCTGTTTAGTTTCCATGCAGCTGTTGATTGAGATCAGTTCCTCTTCAGCTGAGGGAGGTTTTTGTACGACGTTATATCACTGTGTGAACGGCCAGCTGTTACAGTGCTGACAGTAATAATCTCCTGCATCTTCAGTCTGAACTCCGCTGATGGTCAGAGTGAAGTCAGTTCCAGATCCACTTCCACTAAAACGACCTGAAACTCCAGACTGACGGTTTGTAGAATAATAAATCAAGAGTTTGGGCGATTCTCCAGGTTTCTGAAGGTACCAGTTAAGACAAGTACCAGCACTTGAACTGGCTTTACATCTGACAGAGACAGTCTGTCCTGGAACAACAGACTGAGCTTTAGGAGACTGAGTCAGGATGATTTCTCCTGATGAATCTGGAAAACATGAAAAAGAGGAGAAGGGTTATTGAGACAAATCCAGTTTGGAGAAAGATGATCAACATCCAAACAGAAGAGTATCATTTCTTTAACATGGAGAATAGATGGAAGAAGGTAAATGCTGCTTGTTTCAGTGTTTCTCCATCATAGCAGAACATCATTGTGGTGAACCTGGTTGCATCCTGAAGCAAAGTTTTCAGAAGAGAGTCTCACCCTGAACAAGGAGCCCCAGGGTGGCCAGCAGTAGAGTCAGTGACATCCTCATTGTGCTGCCGGCGTGTCAGTGGCTCTGAAAGGCCTGGACAGCCACTGATCAACACTGGCCTCTTAACGGCTGGGAGCAGAGAGGAAGGACACATATGCAAACACACAGAGTCAGTGAACTGTAGCTGTCCTCAACATATCATGGTGTTTCCCCCTCAGTGGTGAGAGCATTGTCCTACATATTTACATATTTACCTGTAGAGGATATTGAAACATCTTGTAGTTACAGCTGTGAGCAGTAATGTGAGTATTCTGAAGGTCTTTATGTTGCACTTTAAGGATTTCTGGTAGATGTTGACTGAAAAGTTGCAACTGATAGTTTATGCGTAACAATCAAAATCATTTCTCAGTAGCTGTTTTGGAGCTGGTGATTTAACTACATGGTCTTCCTCAGCAGATGGAGTTCACCCAGTTGTGATGGAATAGAAGCCAACATGTACAAGAAGTTCTAAAAATGCTCACAGAAATGGGAATTCGAACAACTACAATTGAATGACAACCGGGAGACTCCATCCGCTGAAGAAGATCATGTGATATGATTTACAGTTCCAGTTAGTGGATGGATGTTCCACAAATATTTTTTAAAATTGTTTTCAAGGTAAAGAATTCACCTTTATACAGTGTTTTTGTGTTGCATGTTAGAGAAAATGTATTTTTGCATGTTTTATGCAGTTAAAGATAATTATATTGAAATATACTGTATGCAGATATAATTATATCATAGAGGTATTCTAATGTTAGGATTCCAGTCATAATGAGATTTTCTTTAATCAACAAAAGTCTATTCAATCAATACTGAGTGAAATGGGGATGTAGGCCTACGGGTTTGTTTGGTCAATCTTTGGTCATGAAGATTTCTGATTGGTGTCTTTTTATTATTTAATGACAAGATGAAGTTGAAGAATCTGTAATCCAGTATATAGCAGAGGTCAAAGGTCAAAGTCAAGAATTTTCTCATTCATTCTCCCTGGGAACATGGGATTTTGAAAGAAGCTGTGATGGAGAATGTAATTCGATTTACTGTGAGATTATTCTTTTGTCAATTTTAATAAATGTTTATTGTGTGTGTGTGTGTGTGTGTGTGTGTGTGTGTGTGTGTGTGTGTGTGTGTGTCCTCAGTGAAGTGTATCAGTCTCCTGCAGTAGCTTCCAGCTGCAGCAGTCAGTTCAGTTTCTGTTCAGTCTGACTGAGGGAGGTTTTTGTACGACGCTTTTTCACTGTGTGAACACATCTTGACTGTTGATATAGTGATAACTCTGACAGTAGTAAACTGCTGCATCTTCAGTCTGGACACCACTGATGGTCAGAGTGAAGTCAGAGTTTGATCCACTGCCTGTAAAACGACCTGGAATCCCTGATGCTCGATTTGTTGCCCTATCGATAAGCAGTTTAGGAGTTTCTCCATCTCTCTGTTGGTACCAGGCTAAATAGTGGGTGCCCCCACTAGTATAAACCTTAGGAGTGGTCCTACACGTGATGGTGACGGAGCGTCCCAGAGCAGAGCTCACTGCTCCAGACTGAGTCACTGTGACCTGGCCTCTGGACTCTGAGGATACAGAGACAAAAACATAAAGCAGCGTCATGGTTTTGTGGGCTTCATTTCAGAGGGACGGATGTTCATAGAGGAGAGGGAGTTTGATTCTCTGGACTTTACCTGTGAAGCAGCAGCAGAGGAGAGTCCAGATGAGGACGGAGATCAAAGTCATGTTTTTGATGAGGAGGATTTCTGTGTCTTCTGTTGTCATGAAGGACAGCTGTCAGTCATCCAGTGTTCAACTCTCAGGACTATAAACTCTCCCAGAGCACTGGAGCATGGTGCTGCTGATGCAAAGTGGCTCTCTATGGAAATGCTCTGACTGACTCCAACAGGGACTTGGATTCCTCTCATGATGCTGTTTATCAATGGATCAATCACTTTATCAGAGTATTGATTAGGAATGTGTCAGTGCTCATTTGTATGAGGCTTTGCTTTGGGTTAATATATTTCATGTCACTGTAATGGATTTTTCTAACAGTTTCTACATATAAAGTTTACCAAAAAGTATTTTGTCTTACGAAAATATTCTTAAAAGTTTAAATATTTCACTCCAAATACAGGACCAACAATTGTTCAGCGGTTTTACTTGATATTTCTAGAAGATTTAAATATTTCACACATTATATGTCACAATAATCTTAAAACATCACTATTAAAACATATATTTAACTGTGAGTAGGTTTGATTTAATGAGTTTGAATACATAACTCAGTAGTTAACAATGTTCAATTTGAATGTAAAAAGCAAGCACACACCATCGAGGAATTTCCTTTTCTTTTTGGAAAACAATAAAAACCTGCCATTTTTCATGCTCGGTAATATATTTTTTGCTTTAAACCTACAAACTTTGTTTTTAAATGAATTTGCAGATTAAACATTAATACATCAGAGGAACAATGTGCCACTGTAACATTTTATCTTTAGTACTGAAACCTGTCTGTTGCCATGGTTCAGCAGTGATGCCTGTCTGTTGTCTTGGCGACAGAGTTCAGAGAGGGAAGTGAAACATTTAAGATCATTTTCAACTAAAATCTCTCCCTCCCTCCCTCTCTCTCTCTCTCTCTCTCTCTCCCTCTCTCTCTCTCTCCCTCCCTCTCTCTCTCTCTCTCTCTCTCTCTCTCTCTCTCTCTCTGCAGTGGGTCGAGTCGTCCCCACCCTGACGGTGCTGCCCCCCTCCAGTGAGGAGCTGCAGCAGGGGAAGAATATTATTATTTAAACAGAAGTCTCATTCTATTGTACATCTACAATAATTGAATTAATATTAAAGCACAATGAGGGATATTTTGTATTTGGCTGTGGTCATTTTATTGAACAATTCTGACATAGGGGAGAGTGGGGTAAGTTGAGCCAAAGGGTAAGTTGAGCCACCCCTTGTTTGCCATGAAATGGTAAAAAACATTGATCATGTGACCAAATATTTAGGAGGAAGGCTTCATTTCATGGAGTCTGTGAATGTAAGAACCACATGGGTAAAGTGGTTAGATATTTATTTCCAAAAAATCATTTTTCACTCTTGAAAGTGAATTGAGTCTATCATAAGTTTCATGAGAATTGTGTTTAGACCAAAGAAGATCATTTTAAATGTGTTTTATACATCAATTGTGGTATCTATGAGCTACAACATGAGCTCATAAACCTAGCATAAAAGAGCACCATTTTAGCTGTGGGGACTAATAAAGTCAAAATGGTAGCTCTGGGGTAAGTTGAGCCATTTGGCCAGGGGTAAGTTGAGCCGGTGGCTACAGCCAAAATACACTCAATAAGTGTATCCAAAAACATATTCTGTGTATATTCCAAAAACACAGCTGTTAATGTTTTCTTCCGAAGCGCACTTTAAGGCATTCTCATGTTAAAATGTTTTTTCACAAAACAGCTGTTTAGCAGTAATATGCAATAATAATAAAAAAAAGTTATTGTACCTGTTACAAATAAATAAAATACACATGAATGGGAAGAAGTGAGTGTTATTTAGGGAGGGAGAAGATGAGGGAGGGGTGGGGTGGAGGTGGGGAGGAGGGTGCGGGGAGGAGTAGGGACACGGCTCAACTGACCCCGCTCCTATGCTCAACTTACCCCATACACGGGGTAAGTTGAGCCACAAGACCACTTTTTTTGGACATGCTATATTATCCAAACAGTTATGTTTACACTCATTCTGTTTGTTTGAAGGGATTCACAACATCCTAAAATATATGCAGATATATTAGTTAGCAACAAAACTATGATTGCCTTGATGTAGTGATCCTAAATATGAAAAATGGCTCATCTTACCCCACTCTCCCCGAATGGTATAATAATGCAGGATGGATTAATGTGGGAAATTACACAGGATGTGTGTAAAATGACCTTTGGATAAATATAAGACGGTCTGAACAACAGTAGTATAAATGGATATGACACAGAGGGAATCATTTGCTTTAATTTTAAAAACATTCATATTTAGTGATTTGCAAATCCTCAAGCCCAACAGCAAAATAAAAAAAATGATTAAATTCTTTGAATTTGTTAAATTGAAAAAGACACTTAGTATACTTAATGAAGTGATCAGGATCAGAAAAGTAATTGAGTATGAATTTAGTGTTTCAGCTCAACACTGGACATGTTTATTAGATTTATCAGAAGAAGAATCTCACAAAACCCTGAGAAAATAATTTAAAGTTAAAAAAACAACAGCTGTATTATCAGTGATATTAACCTGCCAGTTGAAAGAGTTGACATCAAACTCTGACTGTGTTTGAATCCCACTCACAAATGAGATCAAGTTTTATTGTCACATACATAAACATACACAATACAACAAACAGTGAAATTCTTCAGCGTATAGCTCCAGAATGAGGAGATACAAGTAAAGTAAAGTAGATCAATAAAATAAAGATGAATCCAACAATAAAATATGAATGAATGTTTCTGCATTCTGCACAAAGTAAAATAGAAAAATATAATGCATGCATTATAAGCAACTGCTATGTGACCTCTGACCAGCAGGGGTCACCATGCACTCTAGTGCAGTTATGGCATAGTAACATAATACAAGGCCCTCAACCCTTACAGACATGAGCACATCATTGTCTTTACTCAGATGCACAGTTTTTAAACTGTTTATTGTTATTTGTTTAAAAGTTACATATTCATTTAGTTATTTATGTTTGTGTTGTGATCCAGGATTAAGTAAAGTTCAAAGGTCATGACCAAGACAGCTTTCATTAACTTTCTCATTGGCTTCTCTTGATAATTTTACAAATCAGATAAGAACATAGGATTATAATGAGAAACAGTGAGGGAGAACGTTATTTGATTTGCTGCAAGATTATTTTTTGTCACTGAACTTGTTTTAATACATGTTCACTGGTAGTATGTGTGTGTGTGTGTGTGTGTGTGTGTGTGTGTGTGTGTGTGTGTGTCCTCAGTGAAGTGTATCAGTCTCTGCAGTAGCTTCCAGCTGCAGCAGTCAGTTCAGTTTCTGTTCAGTCTGACTGAGGGAGGTTTTTGTACGACGCTTTTTCACAGTGTGAACACATTCTGACTGAGAGAATGAAAACTCTGACAGTAGTAAACTGCTGCATCTTCAGTCTGGACTCCACTGATGGTCAGAGTGAAGTCAGAGTTTGATCCACTGCCTGTAAAACGACCTGGAATCCCTGATGCTTGGGTGCTAGCAGCATAAATGAGCAGTTTAGGAGTTTCTCCATCTCTCTGTTGGTACCAGGCTAAATAGTGGTTGCCCCCATAAGTATAAACATTCTGACTGGTCCTACATGTGATGGTGACGGAGCGTCCCAGAGCAGAGCTCACTGCTCCAGACTGAGTCACTGTGACCTGGCCTCTGGACTCTGAGGATACAGAGACAAAAACATAAAGCAGCGTCATGGTTTTGTGGGCTTCATTTCAGAGGGACGGATGTTCATAGAGGAGAGGAGTTTGATTCTCTGGACTTTACCTGTGAAGCAGCAGCAGAGGAGAGTCCAGATGAGGACGGAGATCAAAGTCATGTTTTTGATGAGGAGGATTTCTGTGTCTTCTGTTGTCATGAAGGACAGCTGTCAGTCATCCAGTGTTCAACTCTCAGGACTATAAACTCTCCCAGAGCACTGGAGCATGGTGCTGCTGATGCAAAGTGGCTCTCTATGGAAATGTATGAGAGACCATGTTCTCAGTATTGAATGGACTCACTGTGACTACAGCCCTAAATCTCCTTTTTGTCATCACACCAATTTAACATCATTGAACTTCAGATTGTGACATTTTCATTGTTCCAATAATGCTGTAAGACAATAAAGATATTTTATTCTTTCGATCAAATGTTTTTACATGGATCTTTCTACCAACAATATTTTCATATTTTCACAGTGCAGGATTATAACCCATGTCACATGAAGATTTTCTCATTGTTGGTGATATTTAATACATTCTGGGATTACATCATGCAGGTAGAAACGAGGTGTGACTGAAGAATGAAAATAGGTCATTTATATTAAATCATATTAAAAGGTTGTATAGAAAAACATCAAATAATAAATAGTGTTTTAAGGATTAGAAACAAAATGTTTTAGTATTGTCAACATAAGATCAAGCAAACCACAAAGTATTAGCCACCATGGGAGATAACTTGTGCCCCCCCCCCCCATACTTTGTGTGTGTGAGAAAGAGGTTAAACAACATCCAACAACACAAACAGGGCGAACTATAATCCCTTTTGTATTAGAATTAGTATTTAAAGAGCTTCCTTAGCTCAACGAGACTCTGAGACGTATGGGGTAACATCATTTCATTTGAGCGAGGCTGACCTGGACACGTGTGTTCCTATCTTAATAATCACAGTAGATCATTGAATTTACACTGACAGTGTTTGTCCCTGAGTCAAATCTGAACTATTTAATACAGGTGATCATTTTAATAAAGAAATGTAAGGATTATGCACACAGCACATCTGATAGCTCTGTCAGTACAATCTGATTTATACCTCTGTGTGTGTTTGTATTCATATCTTCTTCTTATTTGCAATATCTCTTTAGGAACACAGAGGGTCATGCTGTCACTTAAGTACAAGTTTAATAAATGTTTTATGCTACGTAGCAGCGATACACAGACTGTATACACACCACAAGAGCTGCATGCTCTGCATTGTGTACTTCTGGATTGCTCTTATGTTGCCATTCCTGCTTTTCATCAGGCCCTTATATTGTGACATTTTCATCTGCTCATTAACTGTCTCACGTTAGCACCATTCTATTAACTGAACAATACATAAGATTATATAACTATAATAGGATATAAATGGATGGTTAGAAGCTGTGATAGAGAAAGTAAAATGGATTTCCAACAAGATTATCTTTTACTGTGTTGATACATGTTAAATGGTTGTTTAAGCAAAAATTGTGAAGTGTGTGTGTGTGTGTTTGTGTGTGTGTGTGTGTGTGTGTGTGTGTGTGTGTGTGTCCTCAGTGAAGTGTATCAGTCTCTGCAGTAGCTTCCAGCTGCAGCAGTCAGTTCAGTTTCTGTTCAGTCTGACTGAGGGAGGTTTTTGTACGATGCTTTTTCACTGTGGGAACGAATACTGGCTGTTGGCGTAGAATTCACCCATACAGTAGTAAACTGCTGCATCTTCAGTCTGGACTCCACTGATGGTCAGAGTGAAGTCAGAGTTTGATCCACTGCCTGTAAAACGACCTGGAATCCCTGATGCTCGAGTGCTAGCAGCATAAATGAGCAGTTTAGGAGTTTCTCCATCTCTCTGTTGGTACCAGGAAAGGTAGTTCCCATTTACATTCTGACTGGTCCTACATGTGATGGAGACGGAGCCTCCCAGAGCAGAGCTCACTGCTCCAGACTGAGTCACTGTGACCTGGCCTCTGGACTCTGAGGATACAGAGACAAAAACATAAAGCAGCGTCATGGTTTTGTGGGCTTCATTTCAGAGGGACGGATGTTCATAGAGGAGAGGAGTTTGATTCTCTGGACTTTACCTGTGAAGCAGCAGCAGAGGAGAGTCCAGATGAGGACGGAGATCAAAGTCATGTTTTTGATGAGGAGGATTTCTGTGTCTTCTGTTGTCATGAAGGACAGCTGTCAGTCATCCAGTGTTCAACTCTCAGGACTATAAACTCTCCCAGAGCACTGGAGCATGGTGCTGCTGATGCAAAGTGGCTCTCTATGGAAATGCTCTGACTGACTCCAACAGGGACTTGGATTCCTCTCATGATGCTGTTTATCAATGGATCAATCACTTTAATGGATTGCTGAATCGGAAACATACAACAACTAGTTCATATAATTTTGGTTCTATTCTAATGCATATATTTTCTTTACATTTCAAATTTAATTAGAAACATGTATTTTATATAGGAGACAGTCCATCACCACCAGCACTGTGCAGCAGTTGTCGGTGGAGGCAGAGGAGGCCTTGATGGACTGTTACAGGGGGGTGAGGAGCATTACTGGCATGAAAAGGTCAGTAGGTTCAGTAGAGGGGACAAAGGGATGTGCCAACGAGTTAAACCTGTATTTCAACATGTTTGATTCACAAAC
Organism: Dicentrarchus labrax; assembly: GCF_905237075.1. Taxonomy (NCBI): domain Eukaryota; kingdom Metazoa; phylum Chordata; class Actinopteri; family Moronidae; genus Dicentrarchus; species Dicentrarchus labrax. Next base: position 49,172 of record NW_026136930.1, on the reverse strand, counting down.
GCCCTCCACCTCCTCAGGTACCCTCATTCACACCTTGGTTACCCCACCCTCCTCCACAGCCCGTCTCTCCCTTCTTTACCCAGACGACAGCCCTTTTCCCCCTCAACCCCCCTCTACTTCCTCACTCCCCGGACCCCTTTCCATATGTCCACCCCACCATTTTACTTGCATATTGCATATAGTGTATATGCTTTTCAATTATAGTCTATATTTTCTGCTATTTTTTGTAAAATTCCTATTTTGCGATTCTAATTAAACTTCTGTACTCGTTGCACTACATTGGCCTATGCTGCTGTGTCTAATTTGAATTTCTTCTACAGGGGATCAATAAAGGTACATCTTATCTTTTCTTATCTTATGTTACAAATATATAAATACATCTTGGAAGTTTCTGGTGATTGTTATCTTGTCACATGACAAGGTTTTACAAAAAGAATAATTTTGTTGAGTTTGTTTGTGTCAAAGTCAGAGAGCCGTGTCTCTCTACAGTGAGAGGTTTTTGTACGGCGGCTCAATGAGTTTGTATCACTGTGGTGGACTTTTGGTGGAGGAACCAGACTGGATGTTGGTAGTAAGTTTCTACACAAGTACTAAATACAATATTGTAAAGTAATGTTTTATATTCAGTTTTAGGTTGCTTGAGGCTGATAAATATATCTTGTTTTAATTTCAATATGGATTTATTTACGTATTTCTCCTCATTTATGATCGAGGCTAATTCAGAGCAGCTTTTCTAAACATCTCTTTAAACATTCCTGTTAAACTGAAATTCAAACAGCCCAAAGTGTAGAAAAGATAAAACTGCAAACTGTTTTATGAATGTCTTTAAAGATTTGCTTTTATTTTTCCACATTTGTAATAGCTGTTTTTGAATTAGTTGAGATTGAGTTATTAAAATAAAATCGTACAGAGTGAAGATAAAGCTTATAATTTGAAAATCTTCAAAATCTCTTCATTTCGTCATAGATTGCTTCAAGTTTAAAATCTGTTGAAGAGTTTGGCTATAATGATTGAAATCCACATGAAGAACATTTGATTGTAGTCAGTTCATTTTCTGTGTTTGTTCATGTTTCCACTAAATACTTTAAAGTAATGTATAGTTCAGGTTTTGGATGATTTTGATGATACAGTTTTTGATATTTTATTTCCAGTGTAGTTTGATATATTTCAGCTCATTCTGTATGATGATTCTCTCTGTGCTGATATGCATGAGAGGCTTCTTAAAGGGAAGTGAAACAATGTGTGAGTGAGTGACTGGTGGAGCAGAAAAACCATCTGACAGAAACTCCTTAAAGGAGAAAATCAACTCTCACACAGTAAAGGTGTCCAAGTGTCTGCTGCTTGATTGACAGCTGTGTGGTCCCTGTCCTCTAAGCTGATTGGTGTCTCCTAGGTGATGTCCGTCCCACCCTGACGGTGCTGCCCCCTCCAGTGAGGAGCTGCAGCAGGGGAAGGCCACGCTCATGTGTCTGGCCAACAAGGGCTTCCCCTCAGACTGGAGTCTGTCCTGGAAGGTGGACGGCAGCAGCAGCAGCATCAGCTGGGAGGAGAGCAGGAGCCCCGGGGTGCTGAAGGACGGCCACTACAGCTGGAGCAGCACCCTGAGGCTCTCTGCAGACCACTGGAGGAAGGTGGGCTCTGTGACCTGTGAGGCCACCCAGGGCTCCCAGACTCCGCTCTCAGAGACACTGAGGAGAGACCAGTGTTCCCAGTTCTGACCTGACTCACTGGGACTCTGATACTGGTTTTACTCTGCTCTCAGTCTGCACTCTGCAACTCTGTCTCTCTCTGTCTTCCTCACTCACTCTATAAATATGTGTGTCATCGATGATGTTTTTCTGTTTGTAATTTCAATTTTTTCATCACAATAAAGACCAGCTCATCGAATCAGTCGTTTCATTTCTGTTATTGTAAAATTAACAGACGTTACTGTCATTGTAGTTCCATTTAATTCACAAGTGTTTTATGGATTATTTGTAAAATCAGATGAATAATTAAAGAAGGGAAGATGATAGTTTTGTAATGTATAATAGGATATTAATGGCATACAAAGTAATTTTTTGTTGGTGTGAATGAACAGATGTCTGAGATGCTGATAGATTTTCTGACAAACACAGACAGGGTTTAATGTAAGAATGGAAAGAACAGTGGATTAAAAGGATATTGATGTGTAGTCAACATTGAAATTAAATTCATATTGTAATATTTATTTACACGTGTTATCAGTCCATCAGTCAATATAACTTTATTTATCTTTGAGAGGGTAATTTAAGGCAGCAGCTCACTGTTGCTGATGTTATTTCTGATGTGTCTAAATTCAACAAATCAAGTCTGAAATATTGTCATCTCACCACTTCACTAAACTGTGAAGAGCAGAGCTGTGGTCCTGTCCTGAACCCTGAAGCAGAGACAGCAGAGCAGTATCATCTGAGAATCTGATAAAGTAGCTGCCCTCCTCACAGCTTCTGCAGCTGTCGGTGCTAAAAGGTAAAAGGGAGAAGACACAGCCTTCAGGTGAGCCAGTACTGTGGCCACTTACTTAGTGATCTTTTCAGAAATCTTCATAACAAGTGATATGAGGACAACTGTACTCCTGAACTTGTTTATGATCAGTTATCTCAGGAACTGGAACCACATGAGAGGATTTCTATATTCTGGGGATATGGATTTGAGTCGACTGAATTTTATAAAAGTTAAGTTAAATATATTTTCTGTGTGTGTTTGTGTCTGTGTGTCTCTCTCTTTAATTGAATTGAAGTGATATGATTGAAAGCTCCACAACAGTTAGTGGATGGATGTTGTACAGAGATTGTCTGGGTATTTCCAACGTCAACCAATAACTTTCAGTCTCAATGTCTTTGTGTGGTATTTTAGTTGCATATAAAAGAAAATGTATTTTTTTATGTTGATATATTTATATCACGTAGGTCACTTTTGTCTTGTTATGTCTCCAGTTAATCTTCTGGTGTGTGTGTGTGTGTGTGTGTGTGTGTGTGTGTGTGTGTGTGTGTGTGTGTGTGTGTGTGTCCTCAGTGAAGTGTATCAGTCTCTGCAGTAGCTTCCAGCTGCAGCAGTCAGTTCAGTTTCTGTTCAGTCTGACTGAGGGAGGTTTTTGTACGACGCTTTTTCACTGTGTGAACACATACTGACTGTTGATGTAATGAGCACTCTGACAGTAGTAAACTGCTGCATCTTCAGTCTGGACTCCACTGATGGTCAGAGTGAAGTCAGAGTTTGATCCACTGCCTGTAAAGCGACCTGGAATCCCTGATGCTCGACTGCTAGCATAGTAAATGAGCAGTTTAGGAGTTTCTCCATCTCTCTGTTGGTACCAGGCTAAAAGGTGGTATGGGCTACTATAATATACATCCTGACTGGTCCTACATGTGATGGTGACGGAGCGTCCCAGAGCAGAGCTCACTGCTCCAGACTGAGTCACTGTGACCTGGCCTCTGGACTCTGAGGATACAGAGACAAAAACATAAAGCAGCGTCATGGTTTTGTGGGCTTCATTTCAGAGGGACGGATGTTCATAGAGGAGAGGAGTTTGATTCTCTGGACTTTACCTGTGAAGCAGCAGCAGAGGAGAGTCCAGATGAGGACGGAGATCAAAGTCATGTTTTTGATGAGGAGGATTTCTGTGTCTTCTGTTGTCATGAAGGACAGCTGTCAGTCATCCAGTGTTCAACTCTCAGGACTATAAACTCTCCCAGAGCACTGGAGCATGGTGCTGCTGATGCAAAGTGGCTCTCTATGGAAATGTATGAGAGACCATGTTCTCAGTACTGACCGGACTCACTGGGACTCTGCTTCTGTTTTTACCTTGCTACAGCCTTAAATCTGCACTTTCTATCATTCCACCAATTTAACAAATTTGAACAAATTTGAACTTCAGATTATGACATTTTCATTGTCCCAATAATGCCAATGCTGTAAATGCTATACATCAATCAAAAGATATTTTCTATCTTTAGATCAAATAATTTTTCATGGATCCCTGTTTACCAACAATAGATGTCTTATTCCATATTTCCACATGTGCAGGATTATAACCAATGTCAGAATAAGATTTTCATATCATTGTTGATAGTTAATACAATCTGGGAAAAATAGCTAAAAATAATAAATAACATAGCATGAGTGAAAAATGTGCACACATGCTGTTTCATTGGGTTTCCCCATACTGGACACTTTTTGTGTATAATGTGTATGTGCACAACAACATATTAATGTTTATAAAAAAATGCTGACATATGTTGGAAACTCTTTCTAGTTAAATCTAGACAGCTAAATCTCTCTCAAACATGTGATTGAAGATATTTAACCTCATCTGCTGAAGACTTGGTCAAACCTGCAAAACTGGAATGAAAAGCAATCTAAAATATACAGGCTGAACATGCATGGGCTGCAAACTGCTCTCAATTCAATTCAAATTCAATTCAAAATGGGCTTTATTGGCATGAAAGTTTTTGCCAAAGCAAAAGCATCAAAATACAACACAATAAGTCGAAATATTCAGACAATACACAATATGAAAGATATTTACATTATTAACATTATATTAGTTATATACAGTGTGTGTGTGTGTGTGTGTGTGTGTGTGTGGGCCCACTGTTTTGTTTAGAGTTTAGTTAAGTAGCATTTGATCTGAGTCTGATGAGTACAGGTAAATCATATTAAAGTGGTAAGAACTAGGAATGTTAGAGACCTGAGATAATTTAAGTTTTGAATAGTATTTTGATATTGCCAAATCTATTTTGCTTATTACAAGTGTCTGATTTTCTACAGTGTTTTGCCAATTTTGGTAAAGGGTATTTTGTTTACAATTTAGTATTTCAACTATAATATTTTTATTTTAAAGAAGTCTAATTTGGGTAATTGTGTTATTTCATTTTTGTTTCTTCTTAACTAACAAAGTAAATATTATTTGTGTTACACTACAAACCACTGGTTAGTAAAATATTATTTCATTTATTTGAAAGAGTTGTCTGGGGTCAGTTATTTAAAATAGTGTACAGTATGTGTGAATAGAGCCACTGCTTAGTCTAACAGTGTTGTTGGTTATTCATAAAGTATTAGGCTATAAAAAGTTGCACACAAAACAGGTAAACCTTCGTGGTAGCTACCTTAATGAATCGAACCCAAACACCCCATCATTCAAGTCCAAGGTGAGTTCCTTTAACATAGGCATTTACTGAGTGTTGGGGTGCTACACATATATAAAGAGAGTTTGTTACTCTGTAAACTGTGTTCAGCTACTGTAGATGTACAATGCATTGTGGGAAAATATTAATCTCTAGATATAATTACAGTAACTAACATATCTGTATAAACCTGTCTGATGAGAGACTTGACATCAGTTGTATCAAATGCAAAGGTTAAAACATTTATCTTTGCCTAAAAAAAAATAACGTGCGAAAAAAAATGAAAATGTGATTGATTATTTTAAATGCCACATTATTAGAACTACATGTAATTATGAGGTGTGTTTTAGTTGTATCTTGTTGCCATTTAGTTTCCATGCAGCTGTTGATTCAGATCAGTTCCTCTCAGCTGAGGGAGGTTTTTGTATGACACTTTTTCACTGTGTGAACGGTCTGCTGTAATCCTGCTGACAGTAATAAACTCCTGCATCTTCAGTCTGAACTCCACTGATGGTCAAAGTGAAGTCAGTTCCAGACTGACTCCCACTGAAACGCTCTGAAACTCCAGACTGACGGGACTGAGCATTATAAATGAGGAGTTTAGGAGCTTCTCCAGGTTTCTGAAGGTACCACTGCAAATCATTGGTAACACCTGAACTGGCTTTACATCTGATAGAGACAGTCTGTCCTGGAACAACAGACTGAGCTTTAGGAGACTGAGTCAGGATGATTTCTCCTGATGAATCTGGAAAACATGAAAAAGAGGAGAAGGGTTATTGAGACAAATCCAGTTTGGAGAAAGATGATCAACATCCAAACAGAAGAGTATCATTTCTTTAACATGGAGAATAGATGGAAGAAGGTAAATGCTGCTTGTTTCAGTGTTTCTCCATCATAGCAGAACATCATTGTGGTGAACCTGGTTGCATCCTGAAGCAAAGTTTTCAGAAGAGAGTCTCACCCTGAACAAGGAGCCCCAGGGTGGCCAGCAGTAGAGTCAGTGACATCCTCATTGTGCTGCCGGCGTGTCAGTGGCTCTGAAAGGCCTGGACAGCCACTGATCAACACTGGCCTCTTAACGGCTGGGAGCAGAGAGGAAGGACACATATGCAAACACACAGAGTCAGTGAACTGTAGCTGTCCTCAACATATCATGGTGTTTCCCCCTCAGTGCTGAGAGCATTGTCCTACATATTTACATATTTACCTGTAGAGGATATTGAAACATCTTGTAGTTACAGCTGTGAGCAGTAATGTGAGTATTCTGAAGGTCTTTATGTTGCACTTTAAGGATTTCTGGTAGATGTTTACTGAAAAGTTGCAACTGATAGTTTATGGGTAACAATCAAAACCATTTCTCAGTAGCTGTTTTGGAGCTTGTGATTTAACTACATGGTCTTCCTCAGCAGATGGAGTTCACCAAGTTGTGATGGAATAGAAGCCAACATGTACAAGAAGTTCTAAAAATGCTCACAGAAATGGGAATTCGAACAACTACAATTGAATGACAACCGGGAGACTCCATCCGCTGAAGAAGATCATGTGATATGATTTACAGTTCCAGTTAGTGGATGGATGTTCCACAAATATTTTTTAAAATTGTTTTCAAGGTAAAGAATTCACCTTTATACAGTGTTTTTGTGTTGCATGTTAGAGAAAATGTATTTTTGCATGTTTTATGCAGTTAAAGATAATTGTATTGAAATATACTGTATGCAGATATAATTATATCATAGAGGTATTCTAATGTTAGGATTCCAGTCATAATGAGATTTTCTTTAATAAACAAAAGTCTATTCAATCAATACTGAGTGAAATGGGGATGTAGGCCTACGGGTTTGTTTGGTCAATCTTTGGTAATGAAGATTTCTGATTGGTGTCCTTTTATTATTTAATGACAGGATGAAGTTGAAGAATCTGTACTCCAGTATAAATCAGAGGTCAAAGGTCAAAATCAAGAATTTTCTCATTCATTCTCCCTGGGAACATGGGATTTTGAAAGAAGCTGTGATGGAGAATGTAATTCGATTTACTGTGAGATTATTCTTTTGTCAATTTTAATAAATGTTTATTGTGTCTGTGTTTGTGTGTGTGTGTGTGTGTGTGTGTGTGTGTGTGTGTGTGTGTGTGTGTGTGTGTGTGCCTCAGTGAAGTGTATCAGTCTCTGCAGTAGCTTCCAGCTGCAGCAGTCAGTTCAGTTTCTGTTCAGTCTGACTGAGGGAGGTTTTTGTACGACGCTTTTTCACTGTGTGAACACAGCCTGACTGTTGATGTCATGAAAACTCTGACAGTAGTAAACTGCTGCATCTTCAGTCTGGACTCCACTGATGGTCAGAGTGAAGTCAGAGTTTGATCCACTGCCTGTAAAACGACCTGGAATCCCTGATGCTCGAGTGCTAGCAGCATAAATGAGCAGTTTAGGAGTTTCTCCATCTCTCTGTTGGTACCAAGCTAAAAGGTGGTATGGGCTACTATAATATACATCCTGACTGATCCTACATGTGATGGTGACGGAGCGTCCCAGAGCAGAGCTCACTGCTCCAGACTGAGTCACTGTGACCTGGCCTCTGGACTCTGAGGATACAGAGACAAAAACATAAAGCAGCGTCATGGTTTTGTGGGCTTCATTTCAGAGGGACGGATGTTCATAGAGGAGAGGAGTTTGATTCTCTGGACTTTACCTGTGAAGCAGCAGCAGAGGAGAGTCCAGATGAGGACGGACATCAAAGTCATGTTTTTGATGAGGAGGATTTCTGTGTCTTCTGTTGTCATGAAGGACAGCTGTCAGTCATCCAGTGTTCAACTCTCAGGACTATAAACTCTCCCAGAGCACTGGAGCATGGTGCTGCTGATGCAAAGTGGCTCTCTATGGAAATGCTCTGACTGACTCCAACAGGGACTTGGATTCCTCTCATGATGCTGTTTATCAATGGATCAATCACTTTATCAGAGTATTGATTAGGAATGTGTCAGTGCTCATTTGTATGAGGCTTTGGTTTCAGTTTGATGGACACATTTTCTTCCAGAATATTTAGTGAATTCCCCCTAATTCACTACCACACAGATCAACATCACTGTGGGACACATTTAAACAAATATATTATCTATTATTTATTTTATATTCATCATAATATACAATAAACATATGTTTATGATCATTATTTACATTTGTCATCATTTATTGGAGACTTTTACTTAGAAATATCTTGTTTCATCGTTTCAATGTAACATGAATTAATACAGCTTTTATCATACAAAAAGATTAAATATATATTCATAGTTTATTTTTTAGACACTTTAACCAGTTATTAGATGAACTGGGTAAACTGGGAATGCGCTTGCTGAGTTTGTTTGTGTCAAAGTCAGAGAGCCGTGTCTCTCTACAGTGAGAGGTTTTTGTACGGCGGCTCAATGAGTTTGTATCACTGTGGTGGACTTTTGGTGGAGGAACCAGACTGGAAGTTGGAAGTAAGTCAAATCTTTAATTTTTTATCATTTCAGGACATATTTGTCTTTTTATATATATTTCAGGAAGAATTCTTGATTTTTCATATTAATGTATATCTTCTGCAGAAATACTTTACACTCAGAGACAAACTTTGCATCAGGAATATAAATTCAAAACCTCATTGAAGTCAATTTAAAATATCAAGACAGAATATGAATCAGTATTTCCAACTTTAATGGTAAAGCTTCATCTTGAGGGTTTGTAGGTTTAGTTCAGTGTGTCAAAGTCAGAGAGCCGTGTCTCTCTACAGTGAGAGGTTTTTGTACGGCGTTTGTATCACTGTGGTTGACTTTTGGTGGAGGAACCAGACAGGATGTTGAAAGTAAGTTTCCGTACAAATACTAAATACAATATTGTAAAGTAATGTTTTAAATGCAGTTTTTGTATGTCTGAAGCAGACAGATATATCTTGTTTTAATATTAACACTTGAAGTATTCATGTTTGTACTTGTCCTCCTTCATCATGGAGACTAACTCTTTGTTCTTTACACATTCCTGTCAAACTGAAATTCAAACAGCTTGAAGTGTAGAAAAGATAAAACTGCTAAACTTGTTGTACAAATGTTTCATTTTTAAGATTCACTTTTACTTTTTGATATCAGAAATAACTGTTTTTAAATTAATTCAGATAAAATTATTATAGTCAAATTGAACATAGTGAAGATAAAGATGAGTAAACATTCAAAATCTCTTAATAGTGTTATATATTGTTTTAAAGTTACATTTTGGTAATAATGATTGAAATCCACATGAAGAACATTTGATTGTAGTCAGTTCATTTTCTGTGTTTGTTCATGTTTCCACTAAATACTTTAAAGTAATGTATAGTTCAGGTTTTGGATGATTTTGATGATACAGTTTTTGATATTTTATTTCCAGTGTAGTTTGATATATTTCAGCTTATTCTGTATGATGATTCTCTCTGTGCTGATATGCATGAGAGGCTTCTTAAAGGGAAGTGAAACAATGTGTGAGTGAGTGACTGGTGGAGCAGAAAAACCATCTGACAGAAACTCCTTAAAGGAGAAAATCAACTCTCACACAGTAAAGGTGTCCAAGTGTCTGCTTCTTGATTGACAGCTGTGTGGTCCCTGTCCTCTAAGCTGATTGGTGTCTCCTAGGTGATGTCCGTCCCACCCTGACGGTGCTGCCCCCTCCAGTAAGGAGCTGCAGCAGGGGAAGGCCACGCTCATGTGTCTGGCCAACAAGGGCTTCCCCTCAGACTGGAGTCTGTCCTGGAAGGTGGACGGCAGCAGCAGCAGCAGCAGCAGCAGCTGGGAGGAGAGCAGGAGCCCCGGGGTGCTGAAGGACGGCCACTACAGCTGGAGCAGCACCCTGAGGCTCTCTGCAGACCACTGGAGGAAGGTGGGCTCTGTGACCTGTGAGGCCACCCAGGGCTCCCAGACTCCGCTCTCAGAGACACTGAGGAGAGACCAGTGTTCCCAGTTCTGACCTGACTCACTGGGACTACTACTACTGGTTTTACTCTGCTACTGCTCTCAGTCTGCACTCGCTCATTATCTGTCTAAATCTTTCTTTACCTCCTCCCACTCTCTGATTACATGTTTCATTGAATAAATTTGTTTTTTTGATTATTTCAACACAATAAAGACCAGTTCATCAAATAATTTGTTGTCATGTATGTTACTGTAAACTGATGTTGCTGTCTTCAAAGTTCTATTAAATCCACAAACATTGAATTCAATTTTAGGCAATGTCCTGAGAAAGACTACAACGTAGAAATGTTTAATATCTTTTCTCGATATTTAGAAAACATAAAAGTAATGCGATAATCCTTAATGAGAAGTTATTGTGACAGAGACATTATTAAAGTGATTTAATCCTTTACTCCAGATTCTTTAAAGCATTTGTGATTACATAAACTTCCTTATTACATTAATCATGAATTTAGTTTTTAGGAACAAAGCTGATCGATAAAATATTAAGGAAGATGTTGTATTTGTCTTATTAATGAAGTGTGTCATTGGTAGAAACTTTAATATTAAAATTGTTTCACAAGTTTACAGAAAGTAAAATGAATCTGATGAAACTGCAAACTCTGGGAAGAAAGCATTGTATTTGAAAGATAAAATCGGATATTATCAACATATTATATCATCACAGGATCACTATCAGCAGTTTGTATTCAAATTATAACATAAATTGTGTATTTTCATATAAACACAAGGTCATTCAAATTATGTAGTGTATGTAAGTTTGTTGAAAACTAAACTGGCTTAAATATGAATTTCAAATTAAATTTAAATACTAAGAAATAAAAATAAATATTCTATTACATACATTTTGACTGATCAAAGCAGGTAAAGCACAGGTGTAATAATAACATTACAGGTTTTTTTCAATTGCTAACATCTTTTTGCCCAATCTGTAGTCACATTTTCAAAACTCTAAACACAGTTAGCCCCACATTGGTCTGTTCATCCCATACAATTAACACAATTCATGTTGTTTCCACAGAATATGCAGTCAATTGACCCATTTCTGCAATGCTAAGTTTTTCTTTACGTACAAGCTCACCCAATACCAAAACTATGGATGTTTTTTGTGTTATTTACAAATGCTTACACACAACATGTCAGAAATAAAGACCTTATGAACAAAACCTTAAATATTCCATGAAGCCTCTACTTCTGCAACAAAAGAAGTTCAAAATATATATTGAAACAGCTGATAAGCATTTATTACAGTTTTTTCTAATTGCTAAAACACAATTTTGCAAACTAGGCTGGTTTTATCAAAATACTAAACACTTTTCCCAAAACCACACACCCAAACTGCAAAATCCCTCATATATCCTGCAAAATGAAGCACTGCAACCAAAACTACATATAGCATTATCAAAATCAAACTTTGCACCAAATGGCACACACTTCATTCATATTACCAGATGTTTGTCTAACCAACTACACACTGTTGGGCATAATGAAAAACACTCTCATCTTCAGTATGCTTTGACATAATACTAAAATAGTTCAAACTGTAGAAAATTATTCAGATTGTTCACATGCACAGAAATATTTGCAGATACACACACACACACACACACACACACACACACACACACTCTGTTGAAACATTTATTTTTTTATTTTTCACCAAACAAGTCAGTGCAACATATGCACTAACAATTAACCATTGAGGTGTTTGGCCAGGTGGCACATATATTGGCCAATTAGCTCATGTAGTGTCATTTTGATTGGCAGTGTTTTGAAATGGCAAACATGTGACTTTATGTCAGATTGTTGTGTCTTATGCAGAGAACCGTGTTCAGTGCATTTAAAAATGTGTGTAAAGCAGAAAATGTGTTTAGAGTTTTGGAGACTTGAGAAGAGGTTTTGCTCTCTGTGTGTCACTTTAAAGAATTGTGCTATGCATGTCATTTTAGTGTGTTAGCAATTGGAAAAAAAAAAACGTAATAAACATATCAATGAAACATTGAGAAATAGCTGATTTTTGTAATTTGGGTAAAATAGATCAACCACAGCTAATTCCAATCTCAATCAGAGACATAGCCAGGTGTGGAAGTTCTTTCAATGACATACACAATGCAGTATAAAGGGGACTTTCTGGACTGAGTTTATTCAATGTGGATACAGAGCAACACAGATGAGAAGAGAAAGAAATAATAATGTCTGGATAAGGAAGACGAATAGTTGGGCTAGGGAGAGGAAGAGGGCCAGAGGTGGATAAGGCATGCCAAGCGTTTCTATCCAAGGTGCATAGCGAGAGATGACATTAGATGTGATGAGGATGAGAACATGCGCCAGATGCTGAAGATCGTATGGATTAGAACAGGACTGTGCATTTTTGTTTCTTTCCCATCTGTGCCTCTTTTTTGTTGTCAAATTGTGTATCTGACAGTATTTTGACACATTTTGAACCAAAGGACACATAGTTTGGATTATTTGTTGATCACTGGCTGCAATTTCATGCTGATAATATTGTAAAGCTTTAACTTCTGCAATTTTGTCGCTTACAATTTTTTCTACTGTACATTCTATAAAGTAAAGATGACTCATTCACTTTTGCGTAGTTTGTTGCCAAAAATGCACACATTTGACCTTCAAGCCAAAAATGTAGGGTGGTTTACAGTAAAATGAAACTGAATTAAAAAAAACAATGGATTTCTCATTGTCTACTGTTTGCAGGTAGAGCATGAAAAGTTATGGAGTTTTTGTAATGCTATCAACTGTTTGTATTTAGAAAGTTGTTGTGCTATGATTGATTGATCTGTTCCTCTTGGAAAGAAAATGTGCTAGTGTTTTAACCGAATGATTTGATTTTGAGTCAGGTTTGCTGTGTTTTGATAGAGTTTGTGTATATAGAGAATGTTTTTGCATTTTGAAATGTAGAGTTGGTGTTTAAAGAACGAAATGTGGTTTTGAGCAGAAAATGTACTATTTGGCTAATAGTGTGAGGTAGGTGTGTTGCTGTGTTAAGAGTTTCGATAAAGTCTCTTAAGTTTAGGTAAACGCTTGTTAGCAATTGAAGAAAACTGTAACACTGGCTCTGTTTCATTCAGTGTCCCAGTAAGGCCTTTCAGTGAGTGAGCATGCACAGTACCAGAGCTCTGAGACTGGTTCACCTAAATGTAATGCAGCCATCATTAATGTAATAAATACACCTGTGCTTTTCCTGCTTTGGCAAGTCAAAATGTCTGCCATGAAAAGTGTCTATTCCCTCTATCGGTTCAGTACCATATACAGGTTCATTTCCACTGTTCTCCTGCAGACTGTTTAGTGTGTGTGTGTGTGTGTGTGTGTGTGTGTGTGTGTGTGTGTGTGTGTGTCCTCAGTGAAGTGTATCAGTCTCTGCAGTAGCTTCCAGCTGCAGCAGTCAGTTCAGTTTCTGTTCAGTCTGACTGAGGGAGGTTTTTGTACGACGCTTTTTCACTGTGTGAACACTCTCTGACTGTTGATTTCATGATAACTCTGACAGTAGTAAACTGCTGCATCTTCAGTCTGGACTCCACTGATGGTCAGAGTGAAGTCAGAGTTTGATCCACTGCCTGTAAAACGACCTGGAGTCCCTGATGCTCGAGTGCTAGCATAGTAAATGAGCAGTTTAGGCGTTTCTCCATCTCTCTGTTGGTACCAGGATAAAAGGTGGTTGTTGCTCCAAACATGAACATTCTGACTGGTCCTACATGTGATGGTGACGGAGCGTCCCAGAGCAGAGCTCACTGCTCCAGACTGAGTCACTGTGACCTGGCCTCTGGACTCTGAGGATACAGAGACAAAAACATAAAGCAGCGTCATGGTTTTGTGGGCTTCATTTCAGAGGGACGGATGTTCATAGAGGAGAGGAGTTTGATTCTCTGGACTTTACCTGTGAAGCAGCAGCAGAGGAGAGTCCAGATGAGGACGGAGATCAAAGTCATGTTTTTGATGAGGAGGATTTCTGTGTCTTCTGTTGTCATGAAGGACAGCTGTCAGTCATCCAGTGTTCAACTCTCAGGACTATAAACTCTCCCAGAGCACTGGAGCATGGTGCTGCTGATGCAAAGTGGCTCTCTATGGAAATGTATGAGAGACCACGTTCTCAGTACTGACCGGACTCACTGGGACTCTGCTTCTGTTTTTACCTTGCTACAGCTTTAAATCTGCACTTTCTATCATTCCACCATTTTAACAGAATTGAACTTCAGATTATGACATTTTTATTGTCCCAATAATTCCGATGCTGTTAATGCTGTAAGCCAATAAAGATATTTTCTTTCTATGGATCAAATATAACATATGTCTAGTTCCATATTTTCACATGTGCAGGATTATAACAAATGTCAGAATAAGATTTCCTCATCATTGTTTATGGTTAATACAATCCAGGAAAAATAGCCTATTTCATCAGGTTTCCCCATACTGGACACTTTTTAATGTGTGTGTGAGAAAGACGTGAAACAACATTGTTCACACACATTTAAAAAATCCTTTTTCCATCAGAGTACGTTTTTAAAGAACTTCCTGAGCTCAAGGAGACACTGAGACGTGTGGGGGAACGTATTTTAATTTGGGTGGGGCTGAACTGGACACGTGCATGTGCACAACAACTTATGTGGATGTTCATATAAATGTTTAGAAAAAACCACTGACATATGTTGGGAACTCTTTCTAGTTAAATCTAGACAGCTAAATCTCTCTCAAACATGTGATTGAGGATATTCAACCTCATCTGCTGAAGACTTGGTCAAAACTGCAAAACTGGAATGAAAAGAAATCTAAAATATACAGGCTGAACATGCATGGGCTGACTTTTCTCTCTCTCTCTCTCTCTCTCTCTCTCTCTCTCTCTCTCTCTCTCTCTCTCTCTCTCTCTTTCTCTCTCTCCTTGCTGTAGTTTTGAGTCTTCAGATAGTTCAAAACAATACATCAACTCGAGTCTGACCTGTGGTCTCTCTCTCTCCCTGTTCTGTCTATATTGAGCTGTCTAATCAATGAAAAAGGCATAAAGCCCCAAAAATTATGTTCAAAAGAGAAATGATGGTAGGTTTTATGTCTGAAAAAATATAAAAAGGTCACAACATTTAACATGTTTAACAATCAAATACATTTCTGCTCAAGCTCCATTCAGTCGCTGTTCTGGAGCTTTTGATCAAATCCCATGGTCTTCCTCAGCAGATGGAGTTCACCCAGTTGTCAGGGAATATTTGAACTTTGATGCCAACATGGACAAGAAGTCCTGAAAATGCTCAGAGGAATGGGAATTTGAACAACTACAATTCAATGACAACTGGGAGACTCCATCTGCTGAAGAAGATCATGTGATATGATTGAAAGCTCCACAACAGTTAGTGGATGGATGTTGTACAGAGATTGTCTGGGTATTTCCAACGTCAACCAATAACTTTCAGTCTCAATGTCTTTGTGTGGTATTTTAGTTGCATATAAAAGAAAATGTGTTTTTTTATGTTGTTATATTTATATCACGTAGGTCACTTTTGTCTTGTTATGTCTCCAGTTAATCTTTATTTTATTTATTTATTTTAATACTTGAACATTTCTGATATTAGTCTTTATACTCTTTGTTAATTGGATGTATTTGAAATAGCTGTGATCCGGAATAAAGCAGAGGTCAAAGGTCATGACCAAGACAGCTCTCATTAACTCTCTCATTGGCTTCGCTTGATAATTTTACAAACCAGATACATTTGTCACTGAACGTGTTTTAATACATGTTGACTGATGGTGTGTGTAGGTGTGTGTGTATGTGTGTGTGTGTGTCCTCAGTGAAGTGTATCAGTCTCTGCAGTAGCTTCCAGCTGCAGCAGTCAGTTCAGTTTCTGTTCAGTCTGACTGAGGGAGGTTTTTGTACGACGCTTTTTCACTGTGTGAACACACTCTGACTGTTGATGTGATGTTGACTCTGACAGTAGTAAACTGCTGCATCTTCAGTCTGGACTCCACTGATGGTCAGAGTGAAGTCAGAGTTTGATCCACTGCCTGTAAAACGACCTGGAATCCCTGATGCTCGAGTGCTAGCATAGTAAATGAGCAGTTTAGGAGTTTCTCCATCTCTCTGTTGGTACCAGGCTAAAAGATGTTTGTTGCTCCAAAACTGAACATTCTGACTGGTCCTACATGTGATGGTGACGGAGCGTCCCAGAGCAGAGCTCACTGCTCCAGGCTGAGTCACTGTGACCTGGCCTCTGGACTCTGAGGATACAGAGACAAAAACATAAAGCAGCGTCATGGTTTTGTGGGCTTCATTTCAGAGGGACGGATGTTCATAGAGGAGAGGAGTTTGATTCTCTGGACTTTACCTGTGAAGCAGCAGCAGAGGAGAGTCCAGATGAGGACGGAGATCAAAGTCATGTTTTTGATGAGGAGGATTTCTGTGTCTTCTGTTGTCATGAAGGACAGCTGTCAGTCATCCAGTGTTCAACTCTCAGGACTATAAACTCTCCCAGAGCACTGGAGCATGGTGCTGCTGATGCAAAGTGGCTCTCTATGGAAATGCTCTGACTGACTCCAACAGGGACTTGGATTCCTCTCATGATGCTGTTTATCAATGGATCAATCACTTTATCAGAGTATTGATTAGGAATGTGTCAGTGCTCATTTGTATGAGGCTTTGCTTTCAGTTTGATGGACACATTTTCTTCCAGAATATTTAGTGAATTCCCCCTAATTCACTACCACACAGATCAACATCACTGTGGGACACATTTAAACAAATATATTATCTTTTATTTATTTTATATTCATCATAATATACAATAAACATATGTTTATGATCATTATTTACATTTGTCATCATTTATTGGAGACTTTTACTTTGAAATATCTTGTTTCATCGTTTCAATGTAACATGAATTAATACAGCTTTTATCATACAAAAAGATTAAATATATATTCATAGTTTATTTTTTAGACACTTTAACCAGTTATTAGATGAACTGGGTAAACTGGGAATGCGCTTGCTGAGTTTGTTTGTGTCAAAGTCAGAGAGCCGTGTCTCTCTACAGTGAGAGGTTTTTGTACGGCGGCTCAATGAGTTTGTATCACTGTGGTGGACTTTTGGTGGAGGAACCAGACTGGATGTTGGAAGTAAGTCAAATCTTTAATTTTTTATTATTTCAGGACATATTTGTCTTTTTATATATATTTCAGGAAGAATTCTTGATTTTTCATATTAATGTATATCTTCTGCAGAAATACTTTACACTCAGAGACAAACTTTGCATCAGGAATATAAATTCAAAACCTAATTGAAGTCAATTTAAAATATCAATACAGAATATGAATCAGTAATTCCAACTTTAATGGTAAAGCTTCATCTTGAGGGTTTGTAGGTTTAGTTCAGTGTGTCAAAGTCAGAGAGCCGTGTCTCTCTACAGTGAGAGGTTTTTGTACGGCGGCTCAATGAGTTTGTATCACTGTGGTGGACTTTTGGTGGAGGAACCAGACTGGAAGTTGGAAGTAAGTTTCTGCACAAATACTAAATACAATATTGTAAAGTAATGTTTTATATACAGTCTTTGGATGTTTGAAGCAGACAGATATAGTTTGTTTTAATTTAAACACTTGAAGTATTCATGTTTGTACCTGTCCTCCTTCATCATGGAGGCTAACTCTTTGTTCTTTACACATTCCTGTCAAACTGAAATTCAAACAGCATGAAGTGTAGAAAAGATAAAACTGCAAACCTTTTTGTACAAATGTTTCATTTTTAAGATTCACTTTTACTTTTTGATGTCAGAAAATATTGTTTTTAAATGAATTAAGATAAAATTATTATAGTCAAATTGAACGTAGTGAAGATAAAGATGAGTAAATGTTCAAAATCTCTTCATAGTGTTATATATTGTTTTAAAGTTACAGTTTGGTAATGATGATTTAAATCCACATGAAGAACATTTGATTGTAGTCAGTTCATTTTCTGTGTTTGTTCATGTTTCCACTAAATACTTTAAAGTAATGTATAGTTCAGGTTTTGGATGATTTTGATGATACAGTTTTTGATATTTTATTTCCAGTGTAGTTTGATATATTTCAGCTCATTCTGTATGATGATTCTCTCTGTGCTGATATGCATGAGAGGCTTCTTAAAGGGAAGTGAAACAATGTGTGAGTGAGTGACTGGTGGAGCAGAAAAACCATCTGACAGAAACTCCTTAAAGGAGAAAAATCAACTCTCACACAGTAAAGGTGTCCAAGTGTCTGCTGCTTGATTGACAGCTGTGTGGTCCCTGTCCTCTAAGCTGATTGGTGTCTCCTAGGTGATGTCCGTCCCACCCTGACTGTGCTGCCCCCCCTCCAGTGAGGAGCTGCAGCAGGGGGAAGGCCACGCTCATGTGTCTGGCCAACAAGGGCTTCCCCCTCAGACTGGAGTCTGTCCTGGAAGGTGGACGGCAGCAGCAGCAGCAGCAGCAGCTGGGAGGAGAGCAGGAGCCCCGGGGTGCTGAAGGACGGCCACTACAGCTGGAGCAGCACCCTGAGGCTCTCTGCAGACCACTGGAGGAAGGTGGGCTCTGTGACCTGTGAGGCCACCCAGGGCTCCCAGACTCCGCTCTCAGAGACAATGAGGAGAGACCAGTGTTCCTAGTCATAACCTGACTCACTGGGACTCTGATACTGGTTTCACTCTGCTACTGCTCTCAGTCTGCACTCTGCAATACCATTGCTCTCTCTCTCACTCTTTCTCTCTCTCTCTCTCTCTCTCTCTCTCTCTCTCTCTCTCTCTCTCTTTCTCTCTCTCTCTCTCTCCCAATGGTTTCAAGATTTAAAAATAATAAAGATTTAATAAAATCAACAGTTTTCATGAGAGTATTATTCATTCAGCATGTTTATACGTATTTAGAAACATTAGAAAAGTTCCTCTATAATTGTCAGTTGTATATGCTTTAATATACCTTGTTAATTATACCCATGTTTTGACCATTTACAAGATCACCTATCTTTTATCAGTCAAGTCTGAATATGAGGATGATTCATTATGTAACAAGGGTTAGATCTGTCCCTTGAAATTGTCAAAAATCTTTACCATATTTTTCAAAAAAGTTCAGATAGAGATTTTCATAGTTAGATACACAGAGCAGCACATCATCCGCATCAAGTGATATACAATATTTTTGATCTGAGATTTTCCTCCAAGAATATTAAAACTTCAAATTACTGATTCACCACAGGACTTCATGAATGAGTTAATAACATTTACAATCAATAAAAAACAATTAATTAAATAAGAATAATAAATGATAATTGTACTGGTTTTTGCACTGCTATTGGAGTTGGCTTTCTAATCTCATCGTACATGTGTACAGTGACAATAAAGGCATTTTATTATATTCTATTCTAAGTCAAGTCATGAACTGCTGTCATGTGTCAGTCTGAAATTCATTAAATTTACAATGACAAAGTGTGTCTCAGAGAAAGATTTTTAGGATTTGACCATTTTAGCTCATGGTGTCATGAACAAATGATGGGAATGTGTTATACATGTCACAGCTCTTTCAGTACAACCTGACAATAGATGTTTTGCTGTTACTGTTGTTATTGTAAAATTAACAGACGTTATAATATATATATATATATATATATATATATATATATATATTAATATATAAATATAATCACAATACTTTTAATGTATGACTTAAATTCTATTTTTGAGGTGGATTCTTATTTAACTAAACACTTCAGTTAATTAGTATTATTGAATAATTACTTTAAATTTAATATTTGAAAGATTGTGAAAGACATTTAATTATTTTAATAAATATATGCAATTTTTTGTGTCAATATTTCATCTGTAATATCCTTACTTATTTTGTAAATTGATCTGATGGACATAAAAACGACCATTAGAACTGACTTTTAATATATATATAAAGAGAGTTTGTTACTCTGTAAACTGTGTTCAGCTACTGTAGATGTATAATGCATTGTGGGAAAATATTAATTTTATAATATTATTAACTCTAGATATAATTACAGTTACTAACATATCTGTATAAACATGTCTGATGAGAGACTTGACATCAGTTGTCTCAAACTCAAAGGTTAAAACATTTATCTTTGCCTAAATAAAAACAAATTGTGAAAAAAATGAAAATGTGATTGATTATATTAAATTCTGTATTATTAGAATTTCATGTAATTATGAGGTGTGTTTTAGTTGTATCTTGTTGTCGTTTAGTTTCCATGCGGCTGTCGATTGCGATCAGTTCCTCTCAGCTGAGGGAGGTTTTTGTACGACGCTTTTTCACTATGTGAACACATACTGACTGAGAGAATGAAAACTCTGACAGTAGTAAACTGCTGCATCTTCAGTCTGGACTCCACTGATGGTCAGAGTGTAATCACTACCAGATCCGCTCCCACTGAAACGATCTGAAACTCCAGACTGACGGGTTGAACCACAAGTAATTAGGAGTTTAGGAGATTCTCCAGGTTTCTGAAGGTACCAGCTGAAGCAGTAACCAGTGCTTGGACTAACGTTACATCTGATAGAGACAGTCTGTCCTGGAACAACAGACTGAGCTTTAGGAGACTGAGTCACAATGACTTCTCCTGATGAATCTGGAAAACATGAAAAAGAGGAGAAGGGTTATTGAGACAAATCCAGTTTGGAGAAAGATCAACATCCAAACAGAAGAGTATCATTTCTTTAACATGGAGAATAGATGGAAGAAGGTAAATGCTGCTTGTTTCAGTGTTTCTCCATCATAGCAGAACATCATTGTGGTGAACCTGGTTGCATCCTGAAGCAAAGTTTTCAGAAGAGAGTCTCACCCTGAACAAGGAGCCCCAGGGTGGCCAGCAGTAGAGTCAGTGACATTATCATTGTGCTGCCGGCGTGTAAGTGGCTCTGAAAGGCCTGGACAGCCACTGATCAACACTGGCCTCTTAACGGCTGGGAGCAGAGAGGAAGGACACATATGCAAACACACAGAGTCAGTGAACTGTAGCTGTCCTCAACATATCATGGTGTTTCCCCCTCAGTGCAGCTGTTGCTTCATTGCACACACAGAACTTCAGTGTTTCATGAAACATAGATTCAACTTAAGAACCATAATGAGTGATGATATAAGAATAATACCTTACAATAGTGATGTACATCAATATTTGGGAGTTGCATTGTTGTGTGAAAACTTTTCACAGAACATTTTTATCTTTTCCTCAAATACGCTACAGTCAGTTCACCCAAAGTACCTGTAATATAAATTAGTTTCTCTTTGCCCAGTGGTATCTCTCCATGAACATATGATTTAATATTCAGGATCCTGAGATTTCTGCCTCCACCCCAATAAAATGCAGGTGGAAGAAATTTCATTTGTAGAGCTTTCAGCAAAGATAAAGCATTTTTAAAACTACAGTAGCAATATGTTTTGTTCTATCAAAATGGTGTCCAACTCAATGGAGGTGAATAGATGATCCAAAGAACACAGTAATACAGGAACAATTTAACTCTGAAGAATTACTCCCTATGCAAACTGTCCACAGAGCAGTGTGTGAACATTTCATTCACCTCCTTTGTATGAGGTTGAGAAATGTCAGTGACGTTTCAAAACCTGGATAAATAAATCATACCTGCTGCCTTTTATATTAAGGAAACTAATGAACAACCTTGATTTTCCCCCAATAATTGTCAGGTTTTTGTGTCTTTATTATGCTGTTACCTGTGGTGGATTAAGTCGGTCATGGGCCCCTAGGCTATGCTTTGTGTGGGCCCCTCCGTGGCTGTCCTGTGAGGTGTAGCAATAGTTTGAGTGATTTTCTATTGTTTCTGTGAGTGAATCAGGCAAGAAAACACACTGACAATCTATCATAAACAATATAAATGATATATTAAATGATCTAATTCTGATAAATAATGAAATATACATCCCATGTCTGCTAAACAATTTACTTTTTCTGTCCCTTTCCCAATTCCCACTGTCCCCCTGCCCCATGAGCTGTTGTTACATCTGTAATAACCACATTATGACCAGTTGAGTCCTGTTACTGAAACATATTACCTCAATGTTACCATCTTAATAATCAGTTACAGTGTACAGTACTACTTATTGAGGTCAGTCATGAGCCACACAGAGCCATGTCTCACTAACAGTCACAGTCTGGTTCATTGTCTCTTTAATGAGTAAAATGTGTTTGTTAGTAATGACAAAAATGTGATCATATCCTAATGTTGTCTGAACTGTCCATTAGTTCTTTATAATGAAACTGTTTGTGTAGGACCAATAATTATTTGTTATCTCTTTTTTTATGATAATTCCATTGTGTGTGTGTGTGTGTGTGTGAGTGTGTGTGTGTGTGTGTGTGTGTGTGTGTGTCCTCAGTGAAGTGTATCAGTCTCTGCAGTAGCTTCCAGCTGCAGCAGTCAGTTCAGTTTCTGTTCAGTCTGACTGAGGGAGGTTTTTGTACGACGCTTTTTCACTGTGTGAACACATTCTGACTGTTGATATAGTGATAACTCTGACAGTAGTAAACTGCTGCATCTTCAGTCTGGACTCCACTGATGGTCAGAGTGAAGTCAGAGTTTGATCCACTGCCTGTAAAACGACCTGGAGTCCCTGATGCTCGAGTGCTAGTATAGTAAATGAGCAGTTTAGGAGTTTCTCCATCTCTCTGTTGGTACCAGGCTAAACGATCGGAGCTATAAACATTCTGACTGGTCCTACATGTGATGGTGACGGAGCCTCCCAGAGCAGAGCTCACTGCTCCAGACTGAGTCACTGTGACCTGGCCTCTGGACTCTGAGGATACAGAGACAAAAACATAAAGCAGCGTCATGATTTTGTGGGCTTCATTTCAGAGGGACGGATGTTCATATAGGAGAGGAGTTTGATTCTCTGGACTTTACCTGTGAAGCAGCAGCAGAGGAGAGTCCAGATGAGGACGGAGATCAAAGTCATGTTTTTGATGAGGAGGATTTCTGTGTCTTCTGTTGTCATGAAGGACAGCTGTCAGTCATCCAGTGTTCAACTCTCAGGACTATAAACTCTCCCAGAGCACTGGAGCATGGTGCTGCTGATGCAAAGTGGCTCTCTATGGAAATGTATGAGAGACCATGTTCTCAGTACTGACCGGACTCACTGGGACTCTGCTTCTGTTTTTACCTTGCTACAGCTTTAAATCTGCACTTTCTATCATTCCAACATTTTAACTGAATTAAACTTTAGATCATGACATTTTTATTGTTCCAATAATGCCGATGCTGTTAATGCTGTAAGTCAATAAAGAGATTTTCTTTCTTTGGATCAAATGTTTCTTTCATGGATCCCTGTACACTAACAACAGATGTCTAATTACATATTTTCACATGTGCAGGATTATAACCAATGTCAGAGTAAGATTTTCTCATCATTGTTGATAGTAAATACAATCGAGGAAAAATAAATAAAAATAAAAATAAGATAACATGATAAAAAATGTGCACACAACCTGTTTCATCAGGTTTCCCCATACTGGACACTTTTTTAATGTGTGTGTGAGAAAGACGTGAAACAACATTGTTCACACACATTTAAAAAAACCTTTCCATCAGAATCAGTTTTTAAAGAACTTCCTGAGCTCAAGGAGACACTCAGACGTGTGGGGGAACGTATTTTAATTTGGGTGGGGCTAAACTGGACACATGTATGTGCACAACAACTTATGTGGATGTTCATATTAATGTCTAGAAAAAACAAGTGACTTATGTTGGAAACTCTTTCTAGTTAAATCTAGACAGCTAAATCTCTCTCAAACATGTGATTGAAGATATTCAACCTCATCTGCTGAAGACTTGGTCAAACCTGCAAAACTGGAATGAAAAGAAATCTAAAATATACATGCTGAACATGCATGGGCTGACTACCAAACTGCTCTCTCTCTCTCTCTCTCTCTCTCTCTCTCTCTCTCTCTCTCTCTCTCCTTGCTGCATTTTAGAGTCTTCAGATAGTTCAAAACAATACATCAACTCGAGTCTGACCTGTGGTCTCTCTCTCTCCCCCTGTTCTGTCTATATTGAGCTGTCTAATCAATGAAAAAGGCATAAAGCCCCAGAAAATATAATAAAAAGAGAAATTATGGTAGGTTTTATGTCTCTGAAAAAATATAAAAAGGTCACAACATTTAACATGTTTAACAGTTAAATCAATTTCTGCTCAAGCTCCATTCAGTCGCTGTTCTGGAGCTTTTGATCAAATCCCATGGTCTTCCTCAGCAGATGGAGTTCACCCAGTTGTCATGGAATATTTTAACTTTGATGCCAACATGGACAAGAAGTCCTGAAAATGCTCAGAGGAATGGGAATTTGAACAACTACAATTCAGTGACAACTGGGAGACTCCATCAGCTGAAGAAGATCATGTGATCCACCAACATAGAGCCAGAAGGTCTGTCCTAGGTTTCTGCTTCTTAAGAGGCAGTTTTTCCTTGCCCCCGTCGCCAAGTGCTTGCTCATGGTGGTACTGTTGGGTCTTTGTAAATGTTTTAAAGAGTTCGGTCTAGACCTGCTCTGTTTGAAAAGTGTCCTGAGATAACTTCTGTTATGAATTGGCGCTATACAAATAAAATTGAATTGAATTGAAGTGATATGATTGAAAGCTCCACAACAGTTAGTGGATGGATGTTGTACAGAGATTGTCTGGGTATTTCCAACGTCAACAATTCATTTTCAGTCTCAATGTCTTTGTGTGGTATTTTAGTTGCATATAAAAGAAAATTTGTTTTTTATGTTGATATATTTATATCACGTAGGTCACTTTTGTCTTGTTATGTCTCCAGTTAATCTTCTGGTGTGTGTGTGTATGTATATGTGTGTGTGTGTGTGTGTGTGTGTGTGTGTGTGTGTGTGTGTGTGTGTGTGTGTGTGTGTGTGTGTGTGCGTGTGTGTGTCCTCAGTGAAGTGTATCAGTCTCTGCAGTAGCTTCCAGCTGCAGCAGTCAGTTCAGTTTCTGTTCAGTCTGACTGAGGGAGGTTTTTGTACGACGCTTTTTCACTGTGTGAACACATACTGACTGTTGATATAGTGATCACTCTGACAGTAGTAAACTGCTGCATCTTCAGTCTGGACTCCACTGATGGTCAGAGTGAAGTCAGAGTTTGATCCACTGCCTGTAAAACGACCTGGAATCCCTGATGCTCGGGTGCTAGCATAGTAAATGAGCAGTTTAGGAGTTTCTCCATCTCTCTGTTGGTACCAGGCTAAAAGGTGGTTGTTGCTCCAAACACGAACATTCTGACTGGTCCTACATGTGATGGTGACGGAGCCTCCCAGAGCAGAGATCACTGCTCCAGACTGAGTCACTGTGACCTGGCCTCTGGACTCTGAGGATACAGAGACAAAAACATAAAGCAGCGTCATGGTTTTGTGGGCTTCATTTCAGAGGGACGGATGTTCATAGAGGAGAGGAGTTTGATTCTCTGGACTTTACCTGTGAAGCAGCAGCAGAGGAGAGTCCAGATGAGGACGGAGATCAAAGTCATGTTTTTGATGAGGGAGGATTTCTGTGTCTTCTGTTGTCATGAAGGTCAGCTGTCAGTCATCCAGTGTTCAACTCTCAGGACTATAAACTCTCCCAGAGCACTGGAGCATGGTGCTGCTGATGCAAAGTGGCTCTCTATGGAAATGTATGAGAGACCATGTTCTCAGTACTGACCGGACTCACTGGGACTCTGCTTCTGTTTTTACCTTGCTACAGCCTTAAATCTGCACTTTCTATCATTCCACCAATTTAACAAATTTGAACAAATTTGAACTTCAGATTATGACATTTTCATTGTCCCAATAATGCCAATGCTGTAAATGCTATACATCAATCAAAAGATATTTTCTATCTTTAGATCAAATAATTTTTCATGGATCCCTGTTTACCAACAATAGATGTCTTATTCCATATTTCCACATGTGCAGGATTATAACCAATGTCAGAATAAGATTTTCATATCATTGTTGATAGTTAATACAATCTGGGAAAAATAGCTAAAAATAATAAATAACATAGCATGAGTGAAAAATGTGCACACATGCTGTTTCATTGGGTTTCCCCATACTGGACACTTTTTGTGTATAATGTGTATGTGCACAACAACATATTAATGTTTATAAAAAAATGCTGACATATGTTGGAAACTCTTTCTAGTTAAATCTAGACAGCTAAATCTCTCTCAAACATGTGATTGAAGATATTTAACCTCATCTGCTGAAGACTTGGTCAAACCTGCAAAACTGGAATGAAAAGAAATCTAAAATATACAGGCTGAACATGCATGGGCTGACTACCAAACTGCTTTCAATTCAATTCAAATTCAATTCAAAATGGGCTTTATTGGCATGAAAGTTTTTGCCAAAGCAAAAGCATCAAAATACAATACAATAAGTCGAAATATTCAGACAATACACAATATGAAAGATATATACATTATGAACATTATATTAGTTATATACAGTGTGTGTGTGTGTGTGTGTGTGTGTGTGTGTGTGTGTGTGTGTGTGTGTGTGTGTGTGTGTGTGTGGGCCCACTGTTTTGTTTAGAGTTTAGTTAAGTAGCATATTTGATCTGAGTCTGATGAGTACAGGTAAATCATATTAAAGTGGTAAGAACTAGGAATGTTAGAGACCTGAGATAATTTAAGTTTTGAATAGTATTTTGATATTGCCAAATCTATTTTGCTTATTACAAGTGTCTGATTTTCTACAGTGTTTTGCCAATTTTGGTAAAGGGTATTTTGTTTACAATTTAGTATTTCAACTATAATACTTTTATTTTAAAGAAGTCTGATTTGGGTAATTGTGTTATTTCATTTTTGTTTCTTCTTAACTAACAAAGTAAATATTATTTGTGTTACACTGCAAACCACTGGTTAGTAAAATATTATTGCATTTATTTGAAAGAGTTGTCTGGGGTCAGTTATTTAATATAGTGTACAGTATGTGTGAATAGAGCCACTGCTTAGTCTAACAGTGTTGTTGGTTATTCATAAAGTATTAGGCTATAAAAAGTTGCACACAAAACAGGTAAACCTTCGTGGTAGCTACCTTAATGAATCGAACCCAAACACCCCATCATTCAAGTCCAAGGTGAGTTCCTTTAACATAGGCATTTACTGAGTGTTGGGGTGCTACACATATATAAAGAGAGTTTGTTATTCTGTAAACTGTGTTCAGCTACTGTAGATGTACAATGCATTGTGGGAAAATATTAATTTTATAATATTATTAACTCTAGATATAATTACAGTAACTAACATATCTGTATAAACCTGTCTGATGAGAGACTTGACATCAGTTGTATCAAATGCAAAGGTTAAAACATTTATCTTTGCCTAAAAAGAATAACGTGCGAAAAAAATTAAAATGTGATTGATTATTTTAAATGCCGTATTATTAGAACTACATGTAATTATGAGGTGTGTTTTAGTTGTATCTTGTTGCTGTTTAGTTTCCATGCAGCTGTTGATTCAGATCAGTTCCTCTCAGCTGAGGGAGGTTTTTGTACGACACTTTTTCACTGTGTGAACGGTCTGCTGTAATCCTGCTGACAGTAATAAACTCCTGCATCTTCAGTCTGAACTCCACTGATGGTCAAAGTGAAGTCAGTTCCAGACTGACTCCCACTGAAACGCTCTGAAACTCCAGACTGACGGGACTGAGCATTATAAATGAGGAGTTTAGGAGCTTCTCCAAGTTTCTGAAGGTACCACTGCAAATCATTGCTAACACCTGAACTGGCTTTACATCTGATAGAGACAGTCTGTCCTGGAACAACAGACTGAGCTTTAGGAGACTGAGTCAGGATGATTTCTCCTGATGAATCTGGAAAACATGAAAAAGAGGAGAAGGGTTATTGAGACAAATCCAGTTTGGAGAAAGATGATCAACATCCAAACAGAAGAGTATCATTTCTTTAACATAGAGAATAGATGGAAGAAGGTAAATGCTGCTTGTTTCAGTGTTTCTCCATCATAGCAGAACATCATTGTGGTGAACCTGGTTGCATCCTGAAGCAAAGTTTTCAGAAGAGAGTCTCACCCTGAACAAGGAGCCCCAGGGTGACCAGCAGTAGAGTCAGTGACATTATCATTGTGCTGCCGGGCGTGTCAGTGGCTCTGAAAGGCCTGGACAGCCACTGATCAACACTGGCCTCTTAACGGCTGGGAGCAGAGAGGAAGGACACATATGCAAACACACAGAGTCAGTGAACTGTAGCTGTCCTCAACATATCATGGTGTTTCCCCCTCAGTGCTGAGAGCATTGTCCTACATATTTACATATTTACCTGTAGAGGATATTGAAACATCTTGTAGTTACAGCTGTGAGCAGTAATGTGAGTATTCTGAAGGTCTTTATGTTGCACTTTAAGGATTTCTGGTAGATGTTGACTGAAAAGTTGCAACTGATAGTTTATGGGTAACAATCAAAACCATTTCTCAGTAGCTGTTTTGGAGCTTGTGATTTAACTACATGGTCTTCCTCAGCAGATGGAGTTCACCAAGTTGTGATGGAATAGAAGCCAACATGTACAAGAAGTTCTAAAAATGCTCACAGAAATGGGAATTCGAACAACTACAATTGAATGACAACCGGGAGACTCCATCCGCTGAAGAAGATCATGTGATATGATTTACAGTTTCAGTTAGTGGATGGATGTTCCACAAATATTTTTTAAAATTGTTTTCAAGGTAAAGAATTCACCTTTATACAGTGTTAGAGAAAATGTATTTTTGCATGTTTTATGCAGTTAAAGATAATTATATTGAAATATACTGTATGCAGATATAATTATATCATAGAGGTATTCTAATGTTAGGATTCCAGTCATAATGAGATTTTCTTTAATAAACAAAAGTCTATTCAATCAATACTGAGTGAAATGGGGATGTAGGCCTACGGGTTTGTTTGGTCAATCTTTGGTAATGAAGATTCCTGATTGGTGTCTTTTTATTATTTAATGACAGGATGAAGTTGAAGAATCTGTAATCCAGTATAAAGCAGAGGTCAAAGGTCAAAATCAAGAATTTTCTCCTTCATTCTCCCTGGGAACATGGGATTTTGAAAGAAGCTGTGATGGAGAATGTAATTCGATTTACTGTGAGATTATTCTTTTGTCAATTTTAATAAATGTTTATTGTGTCTGTGTTTGTGTGTGTGTGTGTGTGTGTGTGTGTGTGTGTGTGTGTGTGTGTGTGTGTGTGTGTGTGTCCTCAGTGAAGTGTATCAGTCTCTGCAGTAGCTTCCAGCTGCAGCAGTCAGTTCAGTTTCTGTTCAGTCTGACTGAGGGAGGTTTTTGTACGACGCTTTTTCACTGTGTGAACACAGCCTGACTGTTGATGTCATGAAAACTCTGACAGTAGTAAACTGCTGCATCTTCAGTCTGGACTCCACTGATGGTCAGAGTGAAGTCAGAGTTTGATCCACTGCCTGTAAAACGACCTGGAATCCCTGATGCTCGAGTGCTAGCAGCATAAATGAGCAGTTTAGGAGTTTCTCCATCTCTCTGTTGGTACCAAGCTAAATAGTGGTAGCTGCTCCAAGTATAAACCTTAGGAGTGGTCCTACATGTGATGGTGACTGAGCCTCCCAGAGCAGAGCTCACTGCTCCAGACTGAGTCACTGTGACCTGGCCTCTGGACTCTGAGGATACAGAGACAAAAACATAAAGCAGCGTCATGGTTTTGTGGGCCTCATTTCAGAGGGACGGATGTTCATAGAGGAGAGGGAGTTTGATTCTCTGGACTTTACCTGTGAAGCAGCAGCAGAGGAGAGTCCAGATGAGGACGGAGATCAAAGTCATGTTTTTGATGAGGAGGATTTCTGTGTCTTCTGTTGTCATGAAGGACAGCTGTCAGTCATCCAGTGTTCAACTCTCAGGACTATAAACTCTCCCAGAGCACTGGAGCATGGTGCTGCTGATGCAAAGTGGCTCTCTATGGAAATGCTCTGACTGACTCCAACAGGGACTTGGATTCCTCTCATGATGCTGTTTATCAATGGATCAATCACTTTATCAGAGTATTGATTAGGAATGTGTCAGTGCTCATTTGTATGAGGCTTTGCTTTCAGTTTGATGGACACATTTTCTTCCAGAATATTTAGTGAATTCCCCCTAATTCACTACCACACAGATCAACATCACTGTGGGACACATTTAAACAAAATGATTCAGTTCAATTCATATGTATTTATTTTATATTAATCATGATCTAAATTATTATTTAACCTTTGTCAGGATTGACTAGAGAGTTTTTCTTTAGAAATATCTTATTTCAATGTTTTAATGAAAGAAAAAGTAAGAAGGCATATTTCACAAAATACATATATATATTCCTTGTTTATGTTTTAGAAACTTTAACCAATTATTACAGGAACTAGGTAAACTGGGAATGTGTTTTCTGAGTTTGTTTGTGTCAAAGTCAGAGAGCCGTGTCTCTCTACAGTGAGAGGTTTTTGTACGGCGGCTCAATGAGTTTGTATCACTGTGGTGGACTTTTGGTGGAGGAACCAGACTGGATGTTGGAAGTAAGTTTCTGCACAAATACTAAATATAATATTGTAAAGTAATGTTTTAAATTCAGTTTTTGGTTGTTTGAAGCAGACAGATATATCTTGTTTTAATTTAAACACTTAGTATTCATATTTGTACTTGTCCTCCTTCATCATGGAGGCTAACTCTTTGTTCTTTACACATTCCTGTCAAACTGAAATTCAAACAGCTTGAAGTGTAGAAAAGATAAAACTGCAAACCTTTTTGTACAAAGGTTTCATATTTACTTTTCCATGTCAGAAATAACTGTTTTTAAATAAATTAAGATAAGTTATTGTAGTCAAATTGAACATAGTGAAGATAAAGATGAGTAAATGTTCAAAATCTCTTCATAGTGTTATATATTGTTTTAAAGTTACAGTTTGGTAATGATGATTGAAATCCACATGAAGAACATTTGATTGTAGTCAGTTCATTTTCTGTGTTTGTTCATGTTTCCACTAAATACTTTAAAGTAATGTATAGTTCAGGTTTTGGATGATTTTGATGATACAGTTCTTGATATTTTATTTCCAGTGTAGTTTGATATATTTCAGCTCATTCTGTATGATGATTCTCTCTGTGCTGATATGCATGAGAGGCTTCTTAAAGGGAAGTGAAACAATGTGTGAGTGAGTGACTGGTGGAGCAGAAAAACCATCTGACAGAAACTCCTTAAAGGAGAAAATCAACTCTCACACAGTAAAGGTGTCCAAGTGTCTGCTGCTTTATTGACAGCTGTGTGGTCCCTGTCCTCTAAGCTGATTGGTGTCTCCTAGGTGATGTCCGTCCCACCCTGACAGTGCTGCCCCCCTCCAGTGAGGAGCTGCAGCAGGGGAAGGCCACGCTCATGTGTCTGGCCAACAAGGGCTTCCCCTCAGACTGGAGTCTGTCCTGGAAGGTGGACGGCAGCAGCAGCAGCAGCAGCTGGGAGGAGAGCAGGAGCCCCGGGGTGCTGAAGGACGGCCACTACAGCTGGAGCAGCATCCTGAGGCTCTCTGCAGACCACTGGAGGAAGGTGGGCTCTGTGACCTGTGAGGCCACCCAGGGCTCCCAGACTCCGCTCTCAGAGACAGTGAGGAGAGACCAGTGTTCCCAGTTCTGACCTGACTCACTGGGACTCTGATACGGGTTTTAATCTACTACTGCTCTCCGTCTGCGCTCTCTCATTATCTTTCTCTCTCTTTCTTTTCCTCACCCACTCTCTAAATACGTGTGCCATTGATTTAATTCGTTTATTTTGATTATTTCAACACAATAAAGACCAGTTCATCAAATCAGTTGTTGTCATGTATGTTACTGTAAACGTTGAACTCCACTATATTAAAAAATATCAGGTAATGTCTTCAGAAAAAAATACACCATTTAATAGATTTTTAATATCTCTCCTTGATATTTAGAAAAAAATAAAAGTAATCAGATAATCATTCATCAGCGCTTGTTGTGACCCAACATCATTAAAGTAAATTAATCATTTTCTCCAGGTTCCTTAAAGCATTTGTGAGGACATGAACTTCTTCATTACAGTAACCATGAATATATTTATTTGTAACAAAGTTTGATTGCATTTTAATTATAAAGTAGGACATTATCAACATATTATGTCATCATATTATCAATATCAGCAGTTTGTTGTTAAAATGTAATATAAATAGGGTACCCGGTTAGCTCAGTCAGTAGAGCTTGCAGCCCATGTACTGAGGCCAAGTCCTTGCTGCAGTGGCCCAGGGTTCAAATCTGACCTGCGGCCCTTTAATAATTATAATGCATTTTATTTGTAAGCGCTTTTCTGAATACTCAAAGACACTTTACATAAAATCATAAAAGCAGCGAAAACAGCATCAAATAGTAAAAACACTGAAAACACATCGGACTAAGCTAAACATTAAAAGCAATTTTAAAAAGGTGAGTTTTTGTCAATGATTTGAACGCTGTAGGGTCGGTGCAGTCACGGATTTGTTTGGGGAGAGAGTTCCAGAGGGAGGGGGCAGCAACGGAGAAGGCTCTGTCGCCCCAGGTTTGGTGCTTGGTCCTGGGTGGTGGAGACAGGAGGTTTGCGTCAGATTAGCGGAGGCTACGGGATGGATTGTGGCGGTGGAGCAGGTCAGTAAGGTAGGAAGGGGCCTGGTTATGGAGGGCTTTGTGTGTGAGGAGGAGGATTTTGAATTGAATTCGTTGTGGGACCGGGAGCCAGTGCAGGTTCTGGAGCACAGGGGTGATGTGGTCACGGGTGCGGGTGTGGGTGAGCAGACGAGCAGCAGAGTTCTGGATGTACTGGAGTTTATTTAAGGTTTTGGATGGTGTGCCGTACAGGATGCTGTTGCAGTAGTCGATTCTGGAGGTGATGAAGGCGTGGATGAGGGTTTCTGCAGCGGAGAAAGAGAATGATGGGCGGAGTCGGGCGATGTTTTTGAGGTGAAAGAAGGCCTGGTGATTTGTTTTATGTGGTGTTCAAAGGAGAGGTTATTGTCAAAGATGACTCCGAGGTTGCGACTGTGAGGGGATGGAGACAGAGTGGAGGTGTCGACAGTGAGGGAGAAACTGTGAATGGTTTTAGTGATGGATTTGGGACCGATGATGATCATGTCTGTTTTGTCCCAGTTAAGTTTAAGGAAGTTGGTGTGCATCCAGGATTTAATGTCAGTGAGGCAGTTGGAGAGAGTGGAGTGAGTGGCAGAGGTGATGGATTTGGTGGAGATGTAGAGCTGGACATCCTACCTTTTGGCTTTATTGGGCACTATGTCTCTCGTCGTCTCTGACTCAGAGAGTGGTTCTCTGTCCTCAGGGGAAGATATTGGCTTCATCCCTGAAACCCAGGCTCGGTCCGCTGAGGTTCGCTCTAAAAATGACTCAGAGACCCCTGCTCCGCGCCTTATCTGCCGCATCACCCGCATGAATGCTCACGACATCTCAGTTCCTTCAGGCCTTGGCCATGAAGAGCTCTTTACTTACCTCTCAGTTCCGCTGGTGTCCAGGACTCAGGTTCAAACACTGCTAATTCAAACATTGCATCTCCAAAAAGTAAAGGTAAAGCGCCATAGAGGCATACCGTTTCTCATTAGCATCGTATAGACCCGCTGACCATGTTCCTCAAAAGATCGAGTATAAATATCTGTATCTGCTGCCTAATTATTTCTTTGCATATCAGGTGGTTGCTGGGTTTAGAGTATTTATATATTTGCTATATGGGAAATGTTCCTGCTAGAGGTTTTGCTAAGTAGTATATTCCCTCATGGCTTGAGGTTCTCACAGGGAATAGCCACACAGCGGCTGGTGCCAAGGCCCACACATAGAAGATCCTCCTACTAGTAACGTAACGCTCTATTCTGTGCAGTTTTGGGGGGGTTTAAGGTATCTACCCATCACTCCCCAATAACTCTATGTAAACATATATGTGGGGAATGATTAGGTCGGAGCCTTGATGCTAAAATCTAAATATGCTATACTGCTGTAATAAACATTTCAAGCGTAAATTGTCTGCCTGAAGGTCTACCATTCACTCTCCCAATTTGGGTCCCTTTTATTCATTTGGAAATCAGATAAGAACATGGGATTATAATGCAGTATTAATGGATGCTGATATGTTGCGATGGACATTATTATTTGTCACTGTTTTTATTATAGTACATGGTGTGTGTGTGTGTGTGTGTGTGTGTGTGTGTGTGTGTGTGTGTGTCCTCAGTGAAGTGTATCAGTCTCTGCAGTAGCTTCCAGCTGCAGCAGTCAGATCAGTTTCTGTTCAGTCTGACTGAGGGAGGTTTTTGTACGACGCTTTTTCACTGTGGGAACGAATACTGGCTGTTGGCGTAGAATTCACCCATACAGTAGTAAACTGCTGCATCTTCAGTCTGGACTCCACTGATGGTCAGAGTGAAGGCAGAGTTTGATCCACTGCCTGTAAAACGACCTGGAATCCCTGATGCTCGAGTGCTAGCATAGTAAATGAGCAGTTTAGGAGTTTCTCCATCTCTCTGTTGGTACCAGGAAAGGTAGTTCCCATTTACATTCTGACTGGTCCTACATGTGATGGTGACAGAGCCTCCCAGAGCAGAGGTCACTGCTCCAGACTGAGTCACTGTGTACTGGCCTCTGGACTCTGAGGATACAGAGACAAAAACATAAAGCAGCGTCATGGTTTTGTGGGCTTCATTTCAGAGGGACGGATGTTCATAGAGGAGAGGAGTTTGATTCTCTGGACTTTACCTGTGAAGCAGCAGCAGAGGAGAGTCCAGATGAGGACGGAGATCAAAGTCATGTTTTTGATGAGGAGGATTTCTGTATCTTCTGTTGTCATGAAGGACAGCTGTCAGTCATCCAGTGTTCAACTCTCAGGACTATAAACTCTCCCAGAGCACTGGAGCATGGTGCTGCTGATGCAAAGTGGCTCTCTATGGAAATGTATGAGAGACCATGTTCTCAGTACTGACCGGACTCACTGGGACTCTGCTTCTGTTTTTACCTTGCTAAAGCCTAAATTTGCACTCTCTATCATTCCACCACTTTAACAGAATTGAACTTCAGATTATGACATCTTTATTGTTCCAATAATGCCGACGCTGTTAATGCTGTAAGCCAATAAAGATATTTTCTTTATTTAGATCAAATGTTTCTTTCATGGATCCCTGTACACTAAAAACAGATGTCTAATTCCATATTTTCACATGTGCAGGATTATAACCAATGGCAGAATAAGATTTTGTCAGCATTGTTGATACTTAATACAATCTAAAAAATGTAGCATGAGTGAATAATGTGCATACAGCCTGTTTCATCAGGTTTCCCCAAACTGGACACTTTTTCATGTCTGTGTGAGAAAGACATGAAACAACTTTGTTCACACACATTTAAAAAATCCTTTTTCCATCAGAGTCAGTTTTAAAAAACTTCCTGAGCTCAAGGAGACACTCAGACGTGTGGGGGAACATATTTTAATTTGGGTGGGGCTGACCTGGACACGTGTATGTGCACAACAACTTATGTGGATGTTCATATAATGTTTAGAAAAAACAACTGACATATGTTTGAAACTCTTTCTAGTTAAATCTAGACAACTAAATCTCACTCAAACATGTGATTGATGATATTTAACCTCATCTGCTGAAGACTTGGTCAAACCTGCAAAACTTGAATGAAAAGAAATCTGAAATATACAGGCTGAACATGCATGCTACTGCTCTCCGTCTGCACTCTCTCATTACCTGTCTTAATCTTTCTTTACCTCTTCTTACTCTCTGATTACATGTTTCATTGATTCAATTTTTTATTTTGATTATTTCAACACAATAAAGACCAGTTCATCAAATCAGTTGTTGTCATGTATGTTACTGTAAACTGATGTTGGTGTCTTAATAGTTCCATTAAATCCAGAAAAACTGAAAAAACTTCAGATCGAGTTTCAAAAATCTTAGGTAAAGTTTAGGAAAAGAATAAAATGTAGAACAAAAATTTTAATATCTCTCCTCATTCTTCAGAAAAAATAAAACTTATCAGATAATCATTTATCAGTTCTAATTGTGACCCAACATCATCAATGTAAACTAATAATTTTCTTCAAATTCCTTCAAGCATTTGTGACGACATGAACTTCTTCTTTACGCTAATCATGTATTATTTTTTTGTAACAAAGTTGATCAATAAAGTTAGATCTTCAGGATCATTAGTTATAATGTATGTGTCTTATAAACAAAGTGTTCCATTGATAGAAATTTGTGTTACGTTAAAATAGATTCAGGAGTGTTCAGAAAGTAAAATGAATCTGAGTAAACTACAAAATCTAATAAGAAATCATTTGAATTATAAAATGGGATATTATCGGCATATTATGTAAGATTATTATCAGTATTTGCAGGTTGTTGGCAAAATATTACATAACTTATGTGTTTTCATATGAACACAAGTTCTTTAAAATGTGTAGTGTGTTTACGTTTGTTGAAAACTAAACTCTGACTTAAATATGAATAATATGAAATTAAAAGGACATCTAAACTACTTTAAAAAACTTGAAAGTAAATTTTCTATTTCAAAGCAAATGAAAAAAAGTGTTAATGTCTTGTTATCTGTAATAACTCATCTACCTTTCAACTAATCTACAATGGATGTATCAAACTTATTTCCTACTCTATTTCAACAAAGTTACCATTAGGACTTACTACGCTATACATCATATTTACTGATGGTCTTCTGTTATATGGACTTCACTGTCTGTTAAATGTCTAAAGTGTCTGTATTTCTGTGCAGCTGTTGATTCAGATCAGTTGCTCTCCAGCTGAGGGAGGTGTTTGTACGACGTTGTATCACTGTGTGAACGGGTAACTGTAACCACTCTGTAGACAATAGTAAACTCCTGCATCCTCAATCTGAACTGTACTGATGGTCAAAGTGAAGTCAGTTCCAGATCCACTCCCACTGAAACGATTTGAAACTCCAGACTGACGAGTTGTGGCATAATGAATCAAAAGTTTGGGAGATTCTCCGGGTTTCTGAAGGTACCAGTGAAGGTAGCTGCCCATACTTGAACTGGCTTTACATCTGATAGAGACAGTCTGTCCTGGAACAACAGACTGAGCTTTAGGAGACTGAGTCAGGATGATTTCTCCTGATGAATCTGGAAAACATGAAAAAGAGGAGAAGGGTTATTGAGACAAATCCAGTTTGGAGAAAGATGATCAACATCCAAACAGAAGAGTATCATTTCTTTAACATGGAGAATAGATGGAAGAAGGTAAATGCTGCTTGTTTCAGTGTTTCTCCATCATAGCAGAACATCATTGTGGTGAACCTGGTTGCATCCTGAAGCAAAGTTTTCAGAAGAGAGTCTCACCCTGAACAAGGAGCCCCAGGGTGGCCAGCAGTAGAGTCAGTGACATTATCATTGTGCTGCCGGCGTGTCAGTGGCTCTGAAAGGCCTGGACAGCCACTGATCAACACTGGCCTCTTAACTGCTGGGAGCAGAGAGGAAGGACACATATGCAAACACACAGAGTCAGTGAACTGTAGCTGTCCTCAACATATCATGGTGTTTCCCCCTCAGTGCAGCTGTTGCTTCAATGCACACACAGAACTTCAGTGTTTCATGAAACATAGATTCAACTTAAGAACCATAATGAGTGATTATATGAGAATAATACCTTACAATAATGATGTACACAGGGCAGGAGTGGGACTCATTTTCAGCCCTGGAGTTTCATGCCTCAGATCGGCCCACTTTAAATCACGACCTATCATATTAAAATAATGTAATTATAAATTATAACTTTACATGTTAAGCCTACAATAGCGCACTGTTCTCTAAAGCCTTGTAATTTTTGTAAAATAATTCCAATTCAGTGGAAGTAATGGTTGCTTCACAATGTGGATTTATTTCAAATTGAGTGCACATCTCCACCATTATTCATTGCAACACAACATCCTTTTCAACAAATTAAAAAAATAATAAATAAAATATTAAATTTGAAAAAATAAAAAAAAGGGTTGCACTGCAGATTGTACTGAGAGAGGATGAGATGAACACAATCCATCTTTGCTATTGAAAACTTTTGGTATAGCAATATTAGGGGTTTGTTGAGGATGATAAGAAAAAAAAATATGTATATTATGTGACTGAGGGCGAGCAAAGTAGTCAAAACTATCAACAGACTCATCTTCATCTGTCTCATTCCTATCTTGTGGTTCAGGGTTCTGCTGCTGAGCTGCTGCCTCTGTAATCAGTCCCTGAGTAGACACTGCTCTCCCTTTCACACTTCCTCCAGTTTCCCTAGACTTGCCTGCACCTGTATCACATAAAAAAACAATAATCTGTAAGGCTTTAGCATATTTAACATGGAAAACATGTTTTGACTGAACCAATTAAGATTTAGTTCAGTGGCAAAATAGGCAGGCTTATTCCATATTACTTTACTATTACTAATGATAAAAAGTATAACGGGCCACTACTATCATTTGGGCATAGAAAAGTGGTTTTATTGGAACTGATGCTTGCCTGTTCACACACTAGCTTACCTGTTTCTTCCTCACCACTGGCTCCTGGTTCTGCCTCTGACACTAAATCATAAAAATGGTCATAAATCTCAACACAAATCTCCCCTTTTTCAAGTCAAAAATTCAAGTCAGTTTTCATTATTGTAGTGCTGAATCTTCTATCATCATCAATTATCTCAGGGCATTTATCATATAGAGCAGGTCTACACCATACTCTTCATTATATTCATTCTAATAATATTCACTTAATGAGCAATCCTACCTGCACACTCTGGACCTGTGGGCTCATGGCTGGTGCTTGGTGATGCATCTTGCATCTGAGGGGCTACAAGACAAAGTTTGTGGCCAGTTATGTGGCGTCGCATTTAAATTATGTAACGTTAGGTTAGACAGGCTATATGTTACAACGCCACGCAATTCATTGACTTGATAGACTAATTAATTACCTTGAACGGTGCAGGTAAAGTTGCATTTTGTTCAACATCTTGTCTTACCCGTTTCATCATCTTCATTGGTCGTTTCAGACCACGAGCACGTTTTATTGAAAAAGCTGCACATTTGGCTGCATCTGTCTCCAGTGCTTTTCTCTTTTTAATTCTCGCTTTTTCTGCGCCACCCTTGCTCTTTTTATTTTCCATTTTGCAAACACCCTTGCACTTCTGGGGCTGGAGCCAGGCTACAAACACCACTGACAGTGTGTGGTGTGCACGGACGTGTTACTTCAGGCTGCGTCTGCAAAAAAAAGAAAAAGAAAAGAGCTGCAAGTGGAGACGGCCCAGCAACAGCGGTAACAGCATACACGTGATACCCACTAAGTGCCATGACTGAGCACCGGCCCAAAAGTCAGACCGGCCCACCGGGAATTGTCCCGGTCCTCCCGATTAGCCACTCGGGGCCTGGATGTACATCAATATTTGGGAGTTGCATTGTTGTGTTTGAGAACTTTACGGTGCTTCACAGAACATTTTTTTCTTTTCCTTGAATAAACTGCGGGTCAGTTAACCCTAAATACCTGTAAAATAAATTTGTTTCTCTTTGCCCAGTGGTATCTCTTTCAGACGTTAGTGCCTGAGATTTCTGCCTCCACTCCAATAAAATGCAGGTGGAAGAAATTTCATTTATAGAGCTTTCAGCAAAGATGAAGAATTTCAAAACATGAGCAGAAACATGATTTTTTATAAAGAACTCAATGAAGGTGAATAGATGATCCAAAGAAAACAGTAATACAGGAACAATTTAACAGTTTTCATAGAGAGTATTTCTTCAGAGCCGTGTGTGAACATTTCATTCACCTCCTTTGTATGAGGTTGAGAAATCTCAGTGACGTTTCAAAACCTGGATAAATAAATCATACCTGCTGCCTTTTACATTAAGGAAACTAATGAACAACGTTGATTTTTCCGCCAATAATTGTTATGCTGTTACCTGTGGTGGATTAAGTCGGTCATGGGCCCCTAGGCTAGGCTTTGTTTGGGCCCCTTCATGGCTGTCATGTGATGTGTAGCAATAGTTTGAGTGATTTTCTATTGTTTCTGTGAGTGAATCAGGCAAGAAAACACACTGATAATCTATTATAAACAATATAAATGATATAATGATCCTATTCTGATAAATGATTAAATATACATCCCATGTCTGTTAAACTATTTACTTTCTATGCCCCTCTCCCAATTCCCACTGTCCCCCTGCCCCATGAGCTGTTCTTACATCTGTAATAACCACATTATGACCTGTTGAGTCCTGTTACTGACCCCACTGTTACCATCTTAGTGTGTGTGTGTGTGTGTGTGTGTGTGTGTGTGTGTGTGTGTGTGTGTGTGTGCCTCAGTGAAGTGTATCAGTCTCTGCAGTAGCTTCCAGCTGCAGCAGTCAGTTCAGTTTCTGTTCAGTCTGACTGAGGGAGGTTTTTGTACGACGCTTTTTCACTGTGTGAACAACCACTGACTGTTGATGTAATGAACACCCATACAGTAGTAAGCTGCTGCATCTTCAGTCTGGACTCCACTGATGGTCAGAGTGAAGTCAGAGTTTGATCCACTGCCTGTAAAACGATCTGGAATCCCTGATGCTTGAGTGCTAGTATAGTAAATGAGCAGTTTAGGAGTTTCTCCATCTCTCTGTTGGTACCAGGATAAAGATGAAGAACTATAAATATCTTGACTGGTCCTACATGTGATGGTGACGGAGCGTCCCAGAGCAGAGCTCACTGCTCCAGACTGAGTCACTGTGACCTGGCCTCTGGACTCTGAGGATACAGAGACAAAAACATAAAGCAGCGTCATGGTTTTGTGGGCTTCATTTCAGAGGGACGGATGTTCATAGAGGAGAGGAATTTGATTCTCTGGACTTTACCTGTGAAGCAGCAGCAGAGGAGAGTCCAGATGAGGACGGAGATCAAAGTCATGTTTTTGATGAGGAGGATTTCTGTGTCTTCTGTTGTCATGAAGGACAGCTGTCAGTCATCCAGTGTTCAACTCTCAGGACTATAAACTCTCCCAGAGCACTGGAGCATGGTGCTGCTGATGCAAAGTGGCTCTCTATGGAAATGCTCTGACTGACTCCAACAGGGACTTGGATTCCTCTCATGATGCTGTTTATCAATGGATCAATCACTTTAATGGATTGCTGATTCAGAAACACACAATAACTAGTTCATATAATTTTGGTTCTATTCTAATGGAAATATTTTCTTTACATTTCAAATTTATTTAGAAATATGTATTTTATATAGGAGACAGTCCATCACCACCAGCACTGTGCAGCAGTGGTCGGTGGAGGCAGAGGAGGCCTTGATGGACTGTTACAGGGGGGTGAGGAGCATTACTGGCATGAAAAGGTCAGTAGGTTCAGTAGAGGGGACAAAGGGATGTGCCAACGAGTTAAACCTGTATTTCAACATGTTTGATTCACAAACGCCCTCCACCTCCTCAGGTACCCTCATTCACACCTTGGCTACCCCACCCCTCTCCCTTCTTTACCCAGACAACAGCCCTTTCTCCCCTTAACCCCCCTCCACTTCCTCC
Source organism: Dicentrarchus labrax (assembly GCF_905237075.1). NCBI lineage: Eukaryota > Metazoa > Chordata > Actinopteri > Moronidae > Dicentrarchus > Dicentrarchus labrax. The sequence goes on along the minus strand of NW_026136930.1, from coordinate 7,550 downwards.
CTCCCCCGATCCCTTTCCATATTTTCACCCCACCATTTTACTTGCATATTGCATATAGTGTATATGCTTTTCATTTATAGTCTATATTTTCTGCTATATTTCTTAAAATTCCTATTTTGCGATTCTAATTGTACTTCTGTACTCTTTGCACTACATTGGCCTATGCTGCTGTGTCTCATTTGAATTTCTTCTACAGGGGATCAATAAAGGTACATCTTATCCTTTCTTATCTTATGTTAACAAATATATAAATACATCTCGGAAGTTTCTGGTAATTGTTATTGTTCTTGTCAGATGACAAGGTTTTACAAGAAGAATCATTTAGTTGAGTTTGTTAGTGTCAAAGTCAGAGAGCCGTGTCTCTCTACAGTGAGAGGTTTTTGTACGGCGGCTCAATGAGTTTGTATCACTGTGGTGGACTTTTGGTGGAGGAACCAGACTGGATGTTGGAAGTAAGTTTCTGCATTGATATTAAATATTACAACATTGTAAAGTAATATTTTATATTCAGTATTGGTTGCCTGAGGATGATAAATATATCTTGTTTTAATTTTAATACAGATTTTTTCAAACTGAAATTTAAACAGCCCAAAGTGTAGAAAAGATAAAACTGCTAACCGTTTTATAAATGTCTTCACACATGCGCGTTTATTTGTCCACATTCCTAATAGCTGTTTTTGAATGAGTTGAGATTAAGCTATTAAAATAAAATTATACAGAGTGAAGATAAAGCTTGGTATTTGAAAATCTTCGAAATCTCTTCATTGTGTCACAGATTGCTTCAAGTTTAAAATCTGTTGAAACGTTTGGTAATGATGATTGAAATCCACATGAAGAACATTTGATTGTAGTCAGTTCATTTTCTGTGTTTGTTCATGTTTCCTCTAAATACTTTAAAGTAATGTATAGTTCAGGTTTTGGATGATTTTGATGATACAGTTTTTGATATTTTATTTCCAGTGTAGTTTGATATATTTCAGCTCATTCTGTATGATGATTCTCTCTGTGCTGATATGCATGAGAGGCTTCTTAAAGGGAAGTGAAACAATGTGTGAGTGAGTGACTGGTGGAGCAGAAAAACCATCTGACAGAAACTCCTTAAAGGAGAAAATCAACTCTCACACAGTAAAGGTGTCCAAGTGTCTGCTGCTTGATTGACAGCTGTGTGGTCCCTGTCCTCTAAGCTGATTGGTGTCTCCTAGGTGATGTCCGTCCCACCCTGACGGTGCTGCCTCCCTCCAGTGAGGAGCTGCAGCAGGGGAAGGCCACCCTCATGTGTCTGGCCAACAAGGGCTTCCCCTCAGACTGGAGTCTGTCCTGGAAGGTGGACGGCAGCAGCAGCAGCAGCAGCTGGAAGGAGACCAGGAGCCCCGGGGTGCTGAAGGACGGCCACTACAGCTGGAGCAGCACCCTGAGGCTCTCTGCAGACCACTGGAGGAAGGTGGGCTCTGTGACCTGTGAGGCCACCCAGGGCTCCCAGACTCCGCTCTCAGAGACACTGAGGAGAGACCAGTGTTCCCAGTTCTGACCTGACTCACTGGGACTCTGCTACTTGTTTTGCTCTCATTATGCTCTCTCTTTCTCTTTTTCTCTCTTTCTCCCTTTCTCTCATGGCATGTTCACACATTAACTTCTTCTTGCTTGTGTTCATGGGTTTAAAATTTTGAAGAAAATAAAGATTTTACAATGTGTGTTATAAAAGTGAGTTTTGGCTTACATCATTTGACAAAATATATTTGGAACATTAATCAGTTTTCTTTGAAAAGTCACAATAGTAACAAGTCAATTCGTCCAGATTAGTTTTGAATTGTTTAAGGGTTAAGGTTAGGGTTAATTCTGCTATATGTACTTCAGATTTTTCTATATTAATTAAATTTATTGAAAACAAGGTAAGATCATTTCAAATGCAAACCAGAAAGCTTTCTTTTATTATACTCTTAAACAAGATTAATATGTATGAGATAATGAGAAATCAAAACCATGATAAGGATATTCACAATTAGAACTTAAAAGCAATGTATCATCTGCATAATGTGATAAAACATGAATCTAATTCAAGATAACACATAAAAGAGACAGTGTAACTGAAAAAGTGAGGATAGAACAGTCTCTGTCACTATTCACAGCTTGCAGTAACACTGTAACACTGTAACACTGCAGTAAGTCAGTTGTGTGCATGTATATTATAACTGTACATATAACTGCTGTCATAATTCTCTCTTTTATCAAAACAGTGGATCCTTTTAATCAAAGACATTTTTTTTCTTAGGGTGAGATTTCAAGGATGTTATAAACATTTGTGATTTTACAAAAAAAGGTCAGTGTCCTACTGTGAAATTAATTATGCTGTAAACAGTGAGACACAAAGCAGCTGACTGTCATAAAATGTATCAGCAATACTGAACAATTCAAATAGCAGGAATTAATTGTGTTTAGTTAATGGGTGAAATAATGTTTTTCATATGAATTTGACATTATGATGTCTCTTGCTATTTGAAGCAAAAATACATGAATTGAGCATTTATTGAACATTCATATATAACTGTATTGGTTTATTGATTAGCTGTTATAACTTCTCTTAAATTTGTATAGCTGTTGTTCCAATTCTCAGCAAAATTACATTTATAGTACAAACTACAGAAAAAATAGACTAAAAACTATATTTGACAGGAATATAAAATATATTTTAATTCTGAAAGTGTCATTATTCTAGTTTATTTGGCCTTTAGTGATTATACTGTATTTTAATCAAACATCTACTTTTCAATTCATGTGCAGCTGTAGATACAGATCAGTTCCTCTCCAGCTGAGGGAGGTTTTTGTACGACGTTGTATCACTGTGTGAACGGGAAACTGTAACCACTCTGAAGACAATAGTAAACTCCTGCATCCTCATTCTGAACTGTACTGATGGTCAAAGTGAAGTCAGTTCCAGATCCACTCCCACTGAAACGATTTGAAACTCCAGCCTGACGAGTTGTGGCATAACGAATCAAAAGTTTGGGAGATTCTCCGGGTTTCTGAAGGTACCAGTGAAGATAGCTGCCCATACTTGAACTGGCTTTACATCTGATAGAGACAGTCTGTCCTGGAACAACAGACTGAGCTTTAGGAGACTGAGTCAGGATGATTTCTCCTGATGAATCTGGAAAACATGAAAAAGAGGAGAAGGGTTATTGAGACAAATCCAGTTTGGAGAAAGATGATCAACATCCAAACAGAAGAGTATCATTTCTTTAACATGGAGAATAGATGGAAGAAGGTAAATGCTGCTTGTTTCAGTGTTTCTCCATCATAGCAGAACATCATTGTGGTGAACCTGGTTGCATCCTGAAGCAAAGTTTTCAGAAGAGAGTCTCACCCTGAACAAGGAGCCCCAGGGTGGCCAGCAGTAGAGTCAGTGACATTATCATTGTGCTGCCGGCGTGTCAGTGGCTCTGAAAGGCCTGGACAGCCACTGATCAACACTGGCCTCTTAACGGCTGGGAGCAGAGAGGAAGGACACATATGCAAACACACAGAGTCAGTGAACTGTAGCTGTCCTCAACATATCATGGTGTTTCCCCCTCAGTGCAGCTGTTGCTTCATTGCACACACAGAACTTCAGTGTTTCATGAAACATAGATTCAACTTAAGAACCATAATGAGTGATGATATAAGAATAAAACCTTACAATAGGGATGTACATCAATATTTGGGAGTTGCATTGTTGTGTTTGAGAACTTTACGGTGCTTCACAGAACATTATTTTCCTCTCCTCAAATACACTGTATGTGTAAAATAAATTAGTTTCTCTTTTCCCAGTGGTATCTCTCTGTGAACATATGATTTAATATTCAGGGTTTGAGACATTAGTGCCTGAGATTTCTGCCTCCACCCCAATAAAATGTAGGTGGAAGAAATTTCATTTGTAGAGCTTTCAGCAAAGAGAAAGCATTTTTAAAACTACAGTAGCAAAATGGTGTCCAACTCAATGGAGGTGAATAGATGATTCAAAGAACACAGTAATACAGGAACAATTTAACTCTGAAGAACTACTCCCTATGCAAACTGTCCACAGAGCAGTGTGTGAACATTTCATTCACCTCCTTTGTATGAGGTTGAGAAATGTCAGTGACTTTTCAAAACCTGGACACCAGTGGCTGTCATGTGATGTGTAGCAATAGTTTGGGTGATTTTTAGTTTGAGTATGCGAATCAGGAATGAAAACACACTGATTATCTATCATAAACAATATAAATGATATAAAAAAATGATCTCATTCTGATAAATGATTTAAGATACATCCCATGTCTGCTAAACAATTTACTTTTTCTGTCCCTCTCCCAATTCCCACTGTCCCCCTGCCCCATGAGCTGTTGTTACATCTGTAATAACCACATTATGACCTGTTGAGTCTTGTTAGTGAAACATATTACCCCTTTGTTACCATCTTAATGTGTATGTGTGTGTCTGTGTATGTGTCCTCAGTGAAGTGTATCAGTCTCTGCAGTAGCTTCCAGCTGCAGCAGTCAGTTCAGTTTCTGTTCAGTCTGCTTTATGTGGGAATTAAATGACAAATCCTGATCAAAGACTCCAAGATTCCTGACAGTGGTGCTAGAGGCCAAGTTAATGGCGTCTAGAGTAAGTATATCTTTAGACAGTGAGTTTCTAAGGTTTTTGGGGCCAAGTACAAGAATTTCGTTTTTTTCTGAGTTTAACATCAGAAAATTGCAGCTCATCCAGGATTTTATGTCCTTAAGACATGTTTGTAATTTAGATTTCATCGGGCTTGATCGATAGATATAACTGCGTATCATCTGCATAACAGTGAAAGTTAATGGAGTGATTCCTAATAATGTTGCCTAAAGGGAGCATATATAAAGTAAATAGTATTGGTCCAAGTACAGAACCTTGTGGAACTCCATGACTAACTGTAGTATTTATTGAAGATTCATTGTTAACATGTACAAACTGCGAACGATCTGATAAATATGACTTAAACCAGCTTAGGGCAGTTCCTTTAATGCCAATTTGATGCTCAAGTCTCTGTAAAAGAATATCATGGTCAATGGTGTCAAATGCAGCACTAAGATCTAATAATACAAGTACAGAGACAAGTCCATTGTCAGAAGCAATCAGAAGGTCATTATTAACTTTAACCAGAGCTGTCTCTGTGCTATGATGAACTCTAAATCCTGACTGAAAATCCTCAAATAAACTATTGTTATGTAGAAATTCACACAACTCTTTGGCGACTACTTTCTCCAGAATCTTAGAGAGGAAGGGGAGGTTAGAGATTGGTCTATAGTTGGCTAAAACCCCTAGGTCAAGAGTGGGCTTTTTAAGAAGGGGGTTTAATTACAGCTACTTTAAAGAACTGTGGTACATATCCTGATAATAAAGAAAGATTAATCATATCCAGTAAAGAAGTGCCAATTAAGGGAACAACTTCTTTAAGCAGCCTAGTTGGGATCGGGTCTAATAGACAGGTTGATGGCTTCGATGAAGAAATGATTGAAGTTAACTGATGAAGATCGATAGCAGAAAAACAGTCTAAATATATATCTAAGTTTACATTAGCAAAAGTCCCTGAACTTGGAGAGCCACTGATAACTGTTGATGGCAGTTGGTGATTCATTTTCTCTCTAATAGTAATAATTTTGTTATAGAAGAAGCTCATGAAGTCATTGCTACTTAAGTTTATGGGGATATGTGGCTCAATAGAGCTGTGACTCTCTGTCAGCCTGTCTACAGTGCTGAAGAGGAACCTAGGGTTATTCTTATTTTCTTCTATTAGTGCTGAGTAATAGGCTCCTCTGGCATTACGGAGGGCCTTTCTATAAATTTTAAGATTATCTTGCCAGATTGAGCACTATTCTAATAATTTCGAAGAGCGCCATTTCCTTTCCGATTTCCTTGTTTTTTGCTTCAATTGGCGGGTTTGGTGGTTGTAGCACTGTCAGATAGACATCTGCTGTAGGAAGTTTTGCCTAATGGCTTATAATCTAATAATAGAAATTCAAAAGTTCTAAAATAATGGTCAGATAGTGAAAGGATTGTGTGGGATGATTATTAAATGTTCAATATCAATGCCATACGATAGAACGAGGTCAAGAGTGTGATTAAAACAACGAGTTGGTTTATTTACACTGACAGAAGCCAATTGAGTCTATTAATGATATAAATGCGTTACTAAGGCTGTCATTTTCAACATCCACATGAATATTAAAATACCTAGAATAATTACTTTATCTGATTTAAGGACTAAACTTGATAGAAACTCTGAAAATTCAGATATAAAATCAGAGTACGGTCCAGGAGCGTGGTACACTATAACAAATAGAACTGGCTGCAATGTTTTCCAGTTTGGGTGAGAAAGACTAAGAACAAGGCTTTCAAATGAATTATAATTTAGTTTAGGTTTAGGCTCCATTAAAACACTCGAATCATACATGGCTGCCACTCCACCTCCTCGGCCGGTGCCTCAAGGAATGTGAGTATTAATATGACTATGGATTCATTTAGGGTAACATACTCATTGTGGGACAACCAGGTCTCAGTAACACAAAGTCAATCAATATTATAATCTGATATTAATTCATTTAATAAAACAGCTTTAGAGGACAGAGACCTGATATTTAACAGTCCACATTTCATTCTTTTATTTTGTGCTACTGAGAAGTTGGTTTTAATTTTTATTAGATTTTTATGTTTAACTCTTCTTGTTTTTATTTCTTTAAATAATTTAGGTGGTCGGGGGACAGACACAGTCTCTATGGGGTTTTGGGTGGGTGACTGTACTTATGGAAGAGCAGAGAATAACCATCTTAATAAATTTACGCTTATCTTTCGCCAGCAGTTTTAAATATGATTCAATATCGCAACAGAACAACATTCTTGTTTATTCTTTCAGTTATATTATAATTTCATTTTCATTCCGTTGCATTGCTCTGTTGGTTCTAGATCTTTCTATCTTCATCCTTATCTTTATTTATTTAAATTTTAAAAAGTACTTATTTTTTGCGGATTTGTATGCACCAATGCACAGAGTGTAATGTGTAAAAACTTACTTGGCAATAAACAGCAGTTTTTTTTCTGATTCTGATTCTGATTCTACTTACTCTCATGTCATTCCAGATCCAGCCACTCCCTCCTGTCCTGCCGTAACGTCTCTCATTCCGCCGTTTCCACCATCAGATCCTCCCTGCCCACTCACTCACCTTACCAAATAGACCCTTTTCACAGCAGACATTTTGACTGATCAAAGCAGGTAAATCACAGGTGTAATAATAACATTAATACTGGCCCAATTTCATTCAGTGTCCCAGTAAGCCCTTTCAGTGAGTGAGCATGCACAGTTCCAGAGCTCTGAGACTGGCTCACCTACATGTAATGATTCATTAATCATTAATGTAATTAAATACACCTGTGCTTTTCCTGCTTTGGCAAGTCAAAATGTCTGCCATGAAAAGTGTCTATTCCCTTTATCAGTTCAGTAGCATATGCAGATTCATTTCCACTGTCCTCCTGCAGACTGTTTAGTGTGTGTGTGTGTGTGTGTGTGTGTG